>NW_007378919.1:20634-24783 GCF_000475195.1 Diaphorina citri | reverse complement strand
ATAAAAAAAAAAAAAAAAAAAAAAAAAAAAATGTCACAGTAAGCCTAACCTTGTACCTACTAAACCTCAACCCATAAGTACTGTTGCTAAAAAACCTAAGCAGTTACCTAGTGACATTAAACACATATCAAACAACCAATCTTTGAGGTAAAAAAAACATTAAAACCTACAGTTAACTGCATTTTTACATGTATTTGCTTGTAATTTTACAGAATTCTCTATGATGAGTCCTTGGAAAACAAGACATTTGAATCTATCGTCAATCAACTCCTACAATGCTTTCAAAAGCATGACTATTACAAAGGTAATTAAAAAATCCATAGCTCTATTAGGGTTGCCAACTTTTTTTTTGGCATATACTTACGGTACAAACTAGCAAAATGGTGAAAAAATACGGATTTCCCGATTTTTACCCGGAACAAAGGCATGCACCTCCCCCCCTCCCCAAACAAAAAAAATATTTTGCAACAAATAAAAAAAAGAACAAATACCAATGAAGTAATTCGAAATAAAAACATCCTTGTACCTATCCTCGGGTAAAACCGCTTTACCCAAGGATAGGTACTAAATTACAAATACTATAGTTTTTCCCCCGTAGGGTAATAAAAACTATTATTTTGGGTCTTGCGTAAGCTTGACCCGGCCTTGTTGGCCTTGCCGGTGCAAGTTGCCCTTCGTACTGATTACTAGCTGGCTGCCGGTGGTAGAAACAGTTGTTGCCCCCTCCGAAAACCTGAGGAGGGAAAAATGTGGGATCTTCTGAGGGAAAAAGAGGGGAAAAATTGTTAGAATCGCAACTATTTGGTCAAAAGCAGGGAAAGTAATCTCACCGGGTCAAGCTTACGCAAGACCCAAAATAATAGTTTTTATTACCCTACGGGGGAAAAACTATAGTATTTGTAATTTAGTACCTATCCTTGGGTAAAGCGGTTTTACCCGAGGATAGGTACAAGGATGTTTTTATTTCGAATTACTTCATTGGTATTTGTTCATCAAGAATAATAATAAACTAAATATTAAACAAATTAGGTAGGTACATTACATAGGTACTGATTTTCTCTAATCACTACGGGCTACAAAATTCCCGGAGGGACGGACCCTGCTTGTTTTTATTTGTTGCAAAATATTTTTTTTTTGTTTGGGGAGGGGGGGGGTGCATGCCTTTGTTCCGGGTAAAAATCGGGAAATCCGTATTTTTTCACCATTTTGCTAGATTGTACCGTATATGCCGAAAAAAAAGTTGGCAACCCTAGCTCTAGGTCGCGGATACGATTTCCGCCCGGGGCGGGTTTTATCCTGAACGGATAAAGTTCGTTCTCGGAATTGCTATCGCCGCTGCGCGCTGGCTTGATTTAAGAACCTGTCCCTCGTCTATCGACCATAGGACACTGAATGGGTTGAGGAATCCATCTCCTCGTCTATCGACCACAGGACACTGAATGGGTTGAGGAATCTGTCTCCTCATCTATCGACCACAGGTCACTGAATGGGTTGAGGAACTGTCTCCTCATCTATCGACCACAGGACACTGAATGGGTTAAACATTTTGTGCAATTTGCATCGCGCGAACTATAGAAAAAGGGGGCCAAACTGTTTATTGATAACGAAAATAGATTCACGAGGGACAAAATAATAATAATAATTCGAGTGATAAGAAAACGTATAGATACAAAAGCATGTGGGGATATGGACACTGGACAGCTGGACACGGAAGTTGAATTTAGTTTTCGTGTTTTATCAGTGGAAACATTTAATCTGTAAAAACCGCAAGGCTGAATATTGTATAGTGGATATGCACACTATCACAGATGTTAAGCCCGCCACTCACACTCAGAGGAAAACCTAGGTCTTTCAGACGGTCTGACAGACCCATGTAGGTCTGAAAGAAAGATCAACCCATGTATGTAGCTGGAACTTTGCTCGCAAAGACGACTTTCCGACTGTTTGACGACCGGCGGTCCTGAGCGTGACGAGGCGGGCCTTCCACCCGGTTTACAGAATCATGTTGATTTTTTGTCTTTTTGTTTTTTTTTTTTTTCTCTTTTCTCCAAGAGGTGCTAAAGACCTAAAACCGACTTACACTATATGAGTCTAGTATTAAGAGTTCAACAATAAGGACTTTTTGACCAATCAACCGGAACCAAGATTGTTAGATTGGGTATAAACCACCAGAAGAAGAAGAAAAATTCGGACTAACGAAAGAAGTTTCCATACCATACTTAGAACGAGAAACGGTAAAAACGAAGCACAAGAGTTGTTTGTGAACAGCCCTAGTTAGCTTTGGTTGGTGGGCGCGTCTGGCGCTCGTAAGCGTAGGCCGCGGGTTCGATTCCCGCCGTGAGCGGATTTTATCCTGATGGGATAAGTCGTTCTCGGAACCGGCTTGCTTTTCTCCTATCCTGTCCTCCTTCTCTCTTCGATTTCGGGACGATAAGACCCTAGCAGTTACAGTTCCCTCTGTCAAACCTCTTAAAAAAAAGTTGTTTGTTGTTTGCCTAGGCACTTAATCTAAGTTATGATTGATCTGAATTATTGTTTCTGTTTCAGACTAAATACTTGAAGTCCTGTGTGAGAGATGGGGGCTGCACAGAGCAGTTGTGTTTCGGATGAGGTACGTATGGTCTATAGGTTGCGGGTTCGATTCCCGCGGGGGGCGAACTTTATCCTAAGGTCACTAGGCTTGTGTTCTCTTTTTTTACCTGCCTCGGTGAAAATAAAGATAAGGAGCCGTGCTATCTTAAACAGATAAGTTTCGGAACGGCTGGCTTTCTCCCATCTTGTCAGCCTCGCTTCGCTTTCGGGACGATAAGACCTCGGCAGTTACAGTTCCCTCTGTCAAACCTTATAACAACAACAACAACAACAATAAATACTTTTACTAATAATAATTTCTCTTCCCTCTCCCCCAGGGAACGGAAAACACACCGTGCACACCAGTCGATCCCTTTGCCGAACAAGTCAACGCATGCGTCACCTCAGATCTAAATCAGACCACAGATGGAATCACCAACACCAACTATCTCGGAGCCAGCAACAGCAAAGACAGCAATTCCTATGCCAGCAACGATACAAGTTCCTATGCCAGCGCCAGCAGTTTCAATGCCAGCAACACCAGGAATGCCAACACCAACAGTGCTAGCAGTTTCAACACCAGCAGTCTGAATGCCAGCAACGACAGTGATTCCTATGCCAGCAACATTAATAGTGCCAACACCAGCAGTGCCTATGCCAGCAAGGATGTTGACAGGATGGTGGATGAGCAAGTGGAAAGAGACATTGAAGAGAAGGTGGTGAAGGAGATTGGAGAACAACTGCTTGTTAGTCAGGATGGTGCTGGGGAGATGGCAGACCCTACTGAGACACGTGAGGTATGTTATCTGCCAAGGCCTTACGTTCAGGCTGTCTGAGAGACCTCGGTTGGAAGAAGTATTCCGACTGTCCGTCAGATGGTCTGAGCTTGAGTAGCCGATATAAGAATAAATATAAAACTCGATCAAACTAGCAAGCTATGTACGTGCCCGAGTAGGTATCACACTGGGCTTGCACTCCCGAGGTTCCGGTTTAGATTCCCGGCGAGGTCGAAGTTTTTTCGGGACTGTGCTTGGAGCTCGGGGTGCACTCAGCCTCGTGAGGACAATGTGTGGACATAGCTTTTTAAAGTTGAAGGGAAGTGGGAGAAATGTTGAGATGAAATAGCTAAAAAAAAAAACCTTGAAACTCTATTTTGTGTTATGTATAGGCCGGGCGGCGGCGGAGCTTCGAACGTTTGACGTTCGAAGCTGAAATAGGATGCGCCGTAGAGGAAGCAGTAGAGCCAAGCTCGGGAGGCGACGGTCGCCGGGCTAATTACGTGAGGTCCGAGAACAAAAGAGGGAAGCCGGAGAGAAGAGTTGAGAACGGAGGTGAGAAGGGCTCAGAGAGGAGCGTAACAGGGACGCTACGACAGCGCAGCTCCCCGAAACACCCGCGCGAAGCGCGAATAAGTGGTGAGCGGCACACTACTGAGGGTAGAGCCGCGCGCGAACGCGAGCTTCCTGCGCGGACTTATCTTCTCCTCCTCATAACCACTCCAATAGTGATTGTTTTATTCGGGAAATGAATAGATACTTTATCCACGTGAAAAATACTCCGCACGGCCCGCCGCCGCCT
>NW_007378919.1:12071-19501 GCF_000475195.1 Diaphorina citri | reverse complement strand
CTTATTTTTATGTTCTATAGTAACTTTTACAATATCTCTAACCGTTTAGTCAGTATAGCTGAAAACCGCCCAAAATCGGTCGAAATCTGTCCAAAAGCGGTCAAAATTCCGCTAAGCGCAGCAATCATCTCAACCAAACGTTTTGTGTTGCATCCTTGTTACATTTGTGAACTACATACCAAATTTCAAGTCTCTAGCTTGTACCGTTCCCGAGATATTGTTAAATTACACCGAAAACCGCCAAAAAGCGTTAAAATGCCGCCAACCGTTGCACCGGTCTTAATCAAAAGTTTCGTGTCGCATCCTTGTCACATTTGACATCTACATACCAAATTTCGAGTCTCTAGCTCTTACCGTTCTCGAGATATTTTGACAGACAGACACACGGACCAATGGCTGAAACTTTGGATTTAGGCTCTAGGGACCTCAAAACGTGTTTTGACACTAAAAACTGACCATCGAAAATTTGACCCGATTACATTACTTTCCTTCCTATAGGATAAGGAAAGTAAAAAAAGAAGAAAAATCCAATAGATGATCACATACCAATTGGTAATATTCTGTGAGTATGTCGTATGTCCACATAAAAGAACTATATTGTCCTATGATGTCATTTTGTTTTTCCTCAGCAAAATATTGAATGTAAGGAAATAAAACAGAAACACTTGAAAATATCTAACGTGTAGTGTGGAAGGGTGCAGCAGGATTAATCGAAACGCGTCTTAGGCTGCTCTCAGGTGCTAGCTGATGAGTTCCAACAAGAACGAAACGCGTCTTAGGCTGCTCTCAGGTGCTAGCTCATGAGTTCCAACAAGAACGAAACGCGTCTTAGGCTGCTCTCAGGTGCTAGCTGATGAGTTCCAACAAGAACGAAATGCTTCCTAGGCTGCTCTCAGGTGCTCGGCTAAAGGTTTAACGTCTCTGCTGTTTTTTCAACGGAGGTCTTATCGTCCCGAAACCGAAGATAGAAGGAGGGCAAGATAGGGAAAAGCCAGTCGTTCCGAGAACGAATCTTATCGGTTTAGGATGAAGTCCACCGCCAAATCTCCATGCAGTTCTGGTGTGTCTGATGCTGTCGCGTGACTTTTAGTAATACGGAGTTCCACGATGTGACCCGAAAATACAAACCTATGAAAATGATGTAAGTTGTGTCCAAACATAGTTGACCATGCGTCGGCGTCGGTCGACGAGGTGAAACTATGTTATCGAGGCAATGTAGACGTTCAGCCGATGTCGATTGACGGCCGGTCGACTATGTGTGGACACACCTTTACATTTTGGGAGACCTGGCGTGACTCCAGTGAGAGAGGTCTCTATCATTTTCATTTGGATTTTCAGGCGCCATTGCGCTATTCCGCGCTTCTAAAAGACGCGGGAATACGCTTCCAAAATGCAGCAGGCAGGCCTTACTCTTTAGCGGTAGTCCTTACTCTTCGAACTTCTTTCAAAGGTTAAAGTTTCAGCGTAAAAAGGCTAAGAAACGCTAGCTATCTCTAATGCTACTCTCCCCCCTATGCCCCTGTACATACAAGGATACTTACAATATATTGTCTTACATAAGGTTATCAGAAGATGATGCACTCAGATTCTCTATCGAGATAAATAATTGATAGAAATTAGCTATGTCCTCGTCAATAATCAGAAGATATACCTAACCAACAAGAAAGACAAAGTAATCAGCCTAGTTAGCTTGGTTGGTTGCGCGTCTGTCTTGTAAGCGCTAGGTCGCGGTTTCAATTCCCGCCCGGGGCGAACTTTATCCTAAAAAGGTTAGTTTCGTTAGTTTCTTATCCTGTCCTTCTCACTTCGATTTCGACACAAATACCTACCTACCTCCGTTGTTGAGCTGTATAGGTACACATTTCAACACTTAATCGATGGTCAGCTGATGTTTGTCCATAGATTGTCGATTATATCTAGACACAGTCGATTATAGGTATTCTGTAGGTACCTATGGGGTCCTTTGGATTGGAGTGTTGGGTAAGTCTTCTGATTAACCCTATAATTAGGGTATTTAATATTACAGGTCGATACAGCTTTACACTTTCCTCTATCAATTCCCAAAAAATTATATTAGTGGATGTGAAAGAATCACCGAATAGTAAAATAGAGGATAATAATTATCCTAATTATTAGGGGGATTGTGACAACACCATCGTGTTATGTAGTTATTTCGTTATTTGTATTGTGTCTGAGGTGATTGCTGTATTGTTTGATATCCAGCCACCTACGTATGTACTATGTAATCACTAGTCCAGTACATGTATTTATCTAGATAACTAAATACATAAATGAATAGTCATGTTAGGCCCGGATCACACGCTACTGCATCGGCACATCTTCCAACTTGATGTTCCAAAGGTGTATTTGCCTTTCAGAATTTTCTTTCTTCTGTGAAGCTTGTTTCTCCTCTTTTGTCGTGATAGGGCCTGTACTAAATCATATAGGAAATCTGAAATGACTTCAATCGGTTCCACTTCCGAAAAGAAAGTACAACTCAACAGGGCCGTTTTTTTTTTTTTTTTTTTTTTTTTTTTTTTTTGAATGGTGTTAATCTAACCAAGGACCTTACCATGGACATTCTTGTCCATGGTGGACATTCTTGTTCTTGTCGATCGGGTTACCACTTTTGCGAACTGTGTTATAGCATTCCCATCCCGTCAGGGCAATAGTCCTAAACAAAAAAAGGACGCGGCACACAGGGAATCTGGAAGAAATCGCCTTAACATAAATAATAATGCCCATCCCGTAATCTAACCCTCAGATTTTTTTTTTTTTTTTTTTTTCTTTTTTTGAATGGAGTTAATCTAACCAAGGACCTTACCATGGGCATTCTTGTTCTTGTCGATCGGGTTACCACTTTTGCGAACTGTGTTATAGCATTTCCATCCCGTCAGGGCAATAGTCCTAAACAAAAAAGGACGCGGCACACAGGGAATCTGGAAGAAATCGCCTTATAATGCCTATCCCGTAATATGCCCCCATCCAATGGATGAGAAGAGACACTAAACTTCAGAAGGTCCCTGATTTGATGACCGCCATCGAAAAAAGAATGAAAAAAAATGCATTAATTTATTTAATTTCGATGGCAAACATTTCAACGGGTTTCTTTCTGGTATTCTCGTGTTGACAGAGCACCCAAATGGGAAGTTGTATTGTGTCTCTTCTCGTCCATCTGATGAAAGATTTACGGGATGGACATGCTACACGAGTCTAATGTAGCAGTTATTTCTTTGCAACAAAAACGGCGGTGAAACACACATCCTTTGAAGAAAAAAAAATGTTTGTACATCAACAGAATAAATTACAAACAAAGGACTAATGTCGAGAGAACAGAAGTGACTGACAATACAAGTGCCGTGATACCTTCTAGAGAAACAATTGAAAATGAAGCTGTACCTGTGAGCGTATCCCCACAAGAAGACATTGTAGACACCATTACCACTTCGCGAACAGATCATATCGAGTCTCACCAAGAAATCAACAGCTCTCGAGAAACCAAAGAAATCCCAGGGACCAGTGATGCCAATGTCAATTACTCCCAGCAATTTCTAAACAACAAAATCACAATAAAGACAATAGGAGGCAAGATTAAGGTTGTCGCTGAACACATTTCCACGGAAGGTAAGCCTGAAGACAAAGCAAACTTGAACGAACCAAGTCCTTGTGAAACTAGTCATGAGTCCACAATCTTGAGAAATCCAGTCTCACCAAAAGTAAATTTTTCAGCGCCGCAGGCGATTTTTTTTTTTTTTTAGAAAAAACCCATCTAGTGTAAGTCCTCAAAGCGCGGGGCCCGTGGCAGTCTGCCATTCTGCCTTATGGGTAATCCGGCCCTGCAACTCAATCTGTTCTATACTCTTCACCCAGTGAAGAGTATATTTAAGTTATTTCTTTTACATCTATTGTTATGTAACTTCACAAAGTTACTGAGTCTTCCATCATGATATCAATCTATTCTTTCGATAGATTGTTGCGTCTGTACGCGATATTGGCGCAGATTTCACTCGTTTGGATCTGAAAATTTTGACAGTCTAGTTAGCTGTGAGGGTAGAGCTGTTGAAAAACCGATGGAAGACCAAGTTAGGAGCGATGTCGTAGCGTTTGATCCGGGCTTTGCTGATAACAAAATAGTGTTTGGCAGAAATGTCAGCAGAAATGATACAGCTGACCATCGGACAATGGACATGGGACATAGGTTCCGTTTGGTACAGATAAGACATCCATGTAGAAAAAAATGACAAAAAGTCAGCCTAGGTTAGCTTGAAAAGTAGCCTTGTAAGCGTTATTTGTTATTATGTTAATGTGGTCTCTTCTTCATCCCTTGTGTGGCGCGTCCGTTTTTGTTTAGGACTATTGTAAGCGGGTTAGATTCCCTCCCGGAAGCAAATTTATCCTAAACAGGTAAGTTTCGTTCTCGGAAGGGCTGGCTTTTTCCTATCTTGTCCTCCTTCTTTATGACTTTATATTAACTATTATTAATTTATTTAGACTCTTTATTGTACCTATTGGTTATACATAAACACATGATGTACCCATATCCTACCTACCTAACATAACTATTTATTTATTTATTTTAGAATATCTACAATATTATTAGTGGAGATGTCAATATTCCTATTGAAAATAACAATGATAGGTAAAACCTACAATATTATTAGTGGAGATGTCAATATTCCTATTGAAAATAACAATGATAGGTAAAACCTACAATATTATTAGTGGAGATGTCAATATTCCTATTGAAAATAACAATGATAGGTAAAACCTACAATATTATTAGTGGAGATGTCAATATTCCTATTGAAAATAACAATGATAGGTAAAACCTACAATATTATTAGTGGAGATGTCAATATTCCTATTGAAAATAACAATGATAGGTAAAACCTACAATATTATTAGTGGAGATGTCAATATTCCTATTGAAAATAACAATGATAGGTAAAACCTACAATATTATTAGTGGAGATGTCAATATTCCTATTGAAAATAACAATGATAGGTAAAACCTACAATATTATTAGTGGAGATGTCAATATTCCTATTGAAAATAACAATGATAGGTAAAACCTACAATATTATTAGTGGAGATGTCAATATTCCTATTGAAAATAACAATGATAGGTAAAACCTACAATATTATTAGTGGAGATGTCAATATTCCTATTGAAAATAACAATGATAGGTAAAACCTACAATATTATTAGTGGAGATGTCAATATTCCTATTGAAAATAACAATGATAGGTAAAACCTACAATATTATTAGTGGAGATGTCAATATTCCTATTGAAAATAACAATGATAGGTAAAACCTACAATATTATTAGTGGAGATGTCAATATTCCTATTGAAAATAACAATGATAGGTAAAACCTACAATATTATTAGTGGAGATGTCAATATTCCTATTGAAAATAACAATGATAGGTAAAACCTACAATATTATTAGTGGAGATGTCAATATTCCTATTGAAAATAACAATGATAGGTAAAACCTACAATATTATTAGTGGAGATGTCAATATTCCTATTGAAAATAACAATGATAGGTAAAACCTACAATATTATTAGTGGAGATGTCAATATTCCTATTGAAAATAACAATGATAGGTAAAACCTACAATATTATTAGTGGAGATGTCAATATTCCTATTGAAAATAACAATGATAGGTAAAACCTACAATATTATTAGTGGAGATGTCAATATTCCTATTGAAAATAACAATGATAGGTAAAACCTACAATATTATTAGTGGAGATGTCAATATTCCTATTGAAAATAACAATGATAGGTAAAACCTACAATATTATTAGTGGAGATGTCAATATTCCTATTGAAAATAACAATGATAGGTAAAACCTACAATATTATTAGTGGAGATGTCAATATTCCTATTGAAAATAACAATGATAGGTAAAACCTACAATATTATTAGTGGAGATGTCAATATTCCTATTGAAAATAACAATGATAGGTAAAACCTACAATATTATTAGTGGAGATGTCAATATTCCTATTGAAAATAACAATGATAGGTAAAACCTACAATATTATTAGTGGAGATGTCAATATTCCTATTGAAAATAACAATGATAGGTAAAACCTACAATATTATTAGTGGAGATGTCAATATTCCTATTGAAAATCATAATGATAGGTAAAACCTACAATATTATTAGTGGAGATGTCAATATTCCTATTGAAAATAACAATGATAGGTAAAACCTACAATATTATTAGTGGAGATGTCACTATTCCTATTAAAACAAAAAAGACCATAACTAACGAACGGTTTGTCCAATTTAGATGAAATTTGGTACACATCTTAAATACAGAGAGGAACTTTTCGCAATAGAGTTTGGGCCTTATTGGACCTTTAAAGGTTCCGTAGAGGCCCATTTTCCAAGTAAACTCTACAATTCACTGAGTAGATATCGATGGACAGACCTTGGATCAGATTCGTTGAAAAATTCTCCCAAGGCATTGGAAGAGAATGTAAAATTGTAAATTCTTTGCTAAAAAAAAATCGAAGGTATTTTCCTTTCCTTTCGGAATTTTCCTTCTTCTAAAGCTTGTTTCCCCTTTTTTGGTGTGATAGCGCCTGTACTAAACGGTAGGAAATCTAAGATGGCGCGCCATCGGAACCGTTTCCAAAAGGAAAAATTAACATTTGAGCATTTGTTCAACTTTTGCTAGAAAATCAGCAGGTAATGTCTAAAACTTTCGCAAGAAAATCAGCTTTTTTTCAACTTTTGCAAGAAAATCAGCTTTTTTCATCTTGCACCAGAAAATCATTTTCTCCAACTTTTGCTGGAAAATCCGGATTTTTTTTTTCAACTTTCGCTAGAAAATGCGCATTTTCTTCCACCCAACCATTCCTACAGGTGCTACCGAAGAGGCTGAGACTTCCTCCAAGATTTTTTTTTCCCTCCAAAGCTTTGCATACCCATGTTTCATTTTAACATCAGAGAAAAAGAGTAGTATAGGTAATACCGAAATTGCCTTCGGTAGCAAAAAAAAAAAAAATTAAGTGCATAAATCGGGTTTCTAGTTGAAAGAAATGGCAAGGTGTTGTAAATTTTGTAACGTGTGATAAAAAAAAAGTAAGCAAAAATATCGGTTTACTCGTATTTATCTGCCTACATTCCTTTCCTTGCTGTAGGATAGGGAAAGTAAACTGAAAATACTAATTTTTGAAAAGTGAGTAACAATAACAATAAATTACGGTATCATGGATTTTCTTTAGGTAGTTTTTAATTTATTTATTATTTTATTTTTAGTAAAAATAAAAGGTTATTAAAATAATGATTAAATAATAATAAAAAAAAGTACAATAATATATTTTTTTTTTATTTTTTTTTTTAATTTGGTAGGTATTCATTTTTTTTTTTTTTTTTTTTTTTTTTTTTTTTTTTTTTTTTCT
>NW_007378919.1:4394-11662 GCF_000475195.1 Diaphorina citri | reverse complement strand
TCATCACTATTGACTCAGATTTGGATTTTTCCCAAGTTTTTACATAGGAATCGACTATTTATTTATAATTTTTACCCATTTGCAACTGCTCCATTTGCATGATTTTTTTTTTTTTTATCCCCCCAAGATGTTTGATAGAGGGAACTGTAAATGTTATGGTCTTATCGTCCCGAAATCGAAGAGAGAAGGAAGACAGGATAGGAGAAAGCCAGCCGTTCCGAGAACGAACAATATCCCATCAGGATAAAATCCGCCCCGGGCGGGAATCGAACCCGCGGCCTAGCGCTTACAACTCCCAAGATCTTATCGTTCCGAAAGCGAAGAGAGAAGGAAGACAAGACGTTTTGGTAGGTAGGTAGAGGCTAGACCTCTTTTCCGTGTAGCATTTTGGCCAGAAAATAAATTCAGTTCAATCGACTGCTTGCTACAATTTGTTTGATTATTATTTTCATTTTGTTACTCATATCTCCTGGAAATTCCAATCGAATCTGCTGATATGGTAGTTATGCTGCTTGCTGATAAACACACCTAAAGTTACAGAATTTGACTCGGAACTCAACTATAGTTGGAATTATGAACCAAACGTTATGGTAAGTAGTATCCGCCTGGGATTTTGAATGAATAAATAAATCTTAAATCTTAAAATAAGAATATATTTGTGAACTGCTAGAATGAAAAAAAGAGGTTTGACAGAGTTAATTGTAATATCGAAGGTCTTATCGTCCCGAAATCGAAGAGAGAAGGAAGACAGGATAGGAGAAAGCCAGCCGTTCCGAGAACGAACCTTATCTGTTTAGGATAATGTTCGCCCCGGGCGAGAAGCGACATCGCGCTACTCTCCAGGTCATAGTCATAAAGAAGATGTACCTACACCTATATTATAGGTGTAGGTACATCTTCTTTATGACATATACTACCAAATGATAACATACATAATATATACTATATACTACCAAATGCAGTCAGCCCCCATGGCGTAGTGGTCACTGCGCTCGCCTTGCACGCGGGGGACCCGGGTTCGATTCCCGGCGGGTCAAGAAATTTGCATCATCCAAATGATTGATTCCGTGACTGGCTGTTGCGGGGCCCACTCAGCCTGGTGAGGAAAATGAGTAGCTATGAAATATAAATGCGCATAGCGACCGGTGCCAGTATGGTAGGTAAACATTGGATTTTAGGATTATTGAGATAATCCTACAATGCTGCAGTGAGTACCAAAGTTGTGACATAATAACACAAAGAAACTGCATTTACATTTTACTACCAAATGCCAAAATGAGACTGAAATTTTTCGAGAAAAATGACCACACAGAGGTATACTAAAATTCTGTAGTTAGCTTGGAAGGTAGCATGGCTGCATTGTAAACGCTAGATCAGGGGTTCCCAATAAGCCTTGGCTGGCGGACCACTTCCGAAAATCAGGATCACTTCGCGGACCACCCCTAGATCGAAGTTTTAATTTTCCGGTCGGGGCGAATTTTATCCTAGACAGATAAGCTTCGTTCTAGGAACGGCTTTCTGCTATCCTGTCCCTCTTCTCTGGGACCAGAAGACCTTACAGTTCCCTCTAGCCAGAACTTTTGGAAGATAGAAATGAAAGATCGTCTTTAGTTAAAACTAAACATAGACTTCGATTGCCCACATCTTTCTTCATTCAATTATAAATTAATGGTGATTGTGCAGACAGACCTAATTGTTCCTTTATTTGGACCGTTTTCAAATCCACCAGATGTGCTCATTTAAAAAAAAAAAAAAAAATAGTTTAAAAAAAAAAAAAAAAAAAGATGAGTGTTTCACCGCCGTTTTTATTTCTTAGCAATGAAACAAAAGTTTAAAAAAAAAAAAAAAAAAGATGAGTGTTTCACCGCCGTTTTTATTTCTTAGCAATGAAACAACTGCTACATCAGACGCATGTAAACATAATTTCGTGGACAACAGGATTCTAGGCCCACCACTCACGTTCAAACCTCCTGACAGACCGTGGTCTCACAAAATAGACTAGTATTGATTATTAAAATTTTTGCATCGCAGTGTCCACTCCAGTCTGTCGATAAATTTAAGTTCGGTTCGCTCACTAAACATATGTCCATATCTTTTTCGAGGGCTGTCTGATAGAGTAGGTCATGAGAGCACTTATCCGTATCTACTCGCGAACCCTCTTCACTCCATATTGGTCTTCGATGTAGTGGTCAAGACGCTCGCCTGGTAATTTGGAGGGTGTGGGTTCGATTACGGTAGTTGTTTTAGGAGGTTTGATAGAGGGAACTGTAACTGCTAAGGTCTTATCGTCCTGAAAGCGAAGAGAGAAGGCACCTTATGTGTTTGGCATTAAATCCGAACCGGGCTGCTAACCCCCAAGGTAACTAAGCTGGCAGTGTGACAAACCCAGTCGAGGTATGGAATTTTATCCTCAAAATTTTGATCGTTTTAGTCACATTTTTTTTTTTTTTTTTTTTTCGAAATTAGACAAACCGTTTGAGAGTTATGGGGGAAAAATAATGGTCCATTGGCCCCTAAAGACCGGATAGCCAAAATCTACTGAATATCCTCTGTGTGTTAAACATATTCACCAAATTTCATCAAAATTGAATGGACAGATAAATAATCTAAAAGAAAAATCGTCCAGTTAAAATTGGAATGTTGGTATGTACTTCGTTTGTTCAACAAACAAGTACATAGGTAGTAGGTAAACGTACCTACAAGAAGTTAGTGGAGATGTCAATATTCCTATTGAAAATAATAATGATAGGTAAAACCTACAATATTATTAGGGGAGATGTCAATATTCCTATTGAAAATCATAATGATAGGTAAAACCTACAATATTATTAGGTAGTGGAGATGTCACTATTCCTATCTCCTATTGAAAATAATAATGATAGGTAAAACCTACAATATTATTAGGGGAGATGTCAATATTCCTATTGAAAATCATAATGATAGGTAAAACTTACAATATTATTAGTGGAGATGTCAATATTCCTATTGAAAATCATAATGATAGGTAAAACCTACAATATTATTAGTGGAGATGTCAATATTCCTATTGAAAATAATAATGATAGGTAAAACCTACAATATTATTAGTGGAGATGTCAATATTCCTATTGAAAATAATAATGATAGGTAAAATCTACAATATTATAAGTGGAGATGTCACTATTCCTATTGAAAATAACAATGATAGGTAAAACCTACAATATTATTAGTGGAGATGTCACCAGTCGATCATTTAAGACCGGTTTTAGCGTTACCTATGTTAAGCTACGCCGAGGAAGGCCAATAAATGGATGGGTGACTTGAACCTTATATTGGGAATAAAGGGAGAACGGGCTCTAGTCTTGATTTTAAATCATTACATGAAAGTAAAATCGAAAAATCAAATCAAGAATAATAATAAACTGAATATTAAACAAATTAGGTAGGTACATAGGTACTGATTTTCTTTAATCACGATCGAATAAACTACGGGCTAAAAAATTCCCGGAGGGATGGACCCAGCTTGTTACTACTTTCCTTAACCTATAGGAAGGAAAGTAATGTAGTCGGGTCAAATTTTCGATGGTCAATTTTTAGTGCCAAAACACGTTTTGAGGTCCCTAGAGTCTAAATCCAAAGTTTCAGCCATTGGTCCCTGTGTGTGTCTGTTTTTAAACAAAATATCTCGAGAACGGTAAAAGCTAGAGACTTGAAATTTGGTATGTAGCTGTCAACTATGACAAGGATGCGACACGAAACTTTTGGTTAAGACCGGTGCAACGCCTGGCGGCATTTTACCGCTTTTGGCGGTTCCGCCCAGCACGCTTCTTTTCTTTTCCCCCACTCCTCCGGTCCTAGGCATGATCCTGGATAGATTCGCAGTCTTTTTGTCTGCTTTATCTGCTACGTACTTCAGATGTGGTAAGAAAGTCAAACTTCCGTCGAGTAACACTCCAAGATACTTGAGTGTTCTCCTGAATTCCACCCTTTGTCCTAGGAGCGTAATGTTCAAAGGTCTACAATTTTTTCTTCCACTAAGTACTATAGCCTCCGTCTTCTCGGGTGCTAGTTCAAGCATTTTGCCGTCCATCCACTCCGATATCCTACTTAGTGTCAGATTTGCTTTGTCTTCTAAAAGGTCTTCTTTTCTTGCGGTCACTAAGATAGCCAGATCGTCCGCATATGCTACTAGTCTGACACCCTCTGGTAAATCCAGTCTGAGCACTCCATCGTAGAGGAGATTCCAGAGGGTCGCTCCAACTACCGACCCCTGTGGAACCCCCGCTGTCATGTGCTTTTCAAACTCCTCACCCACAATATCTCTCTCCTCGAGGTAGGATTTGAAGATTTCGATCAGATATGGCGACAGGCCTTCCAGTGAGCTGATAATGTGTATCCATGGCGCGGAATTGAAAGCGTTACGTATATCCAGTGCGATCAGAATGCATAGGTTTCTTTTCCATCTTTTCTTCTTAATTTCGTTCATGGAAATTTTAACAACTTCGTTAATCGCTTGTGTTGTCGATTTTCCAGGTAGAAAACCGTATTGATTTATGTCTATGAGTTGCTTCTCGTCAATTTCGGTGAGTAGTCTTTTTAAGATCATCTTTTCGTACAATTTTCCAAAAGAGTTAAGGAGGCAGATAGGCCTGTAAGCGACGGGTTCATTTGGCTTTTTAGCTGTCTTTGGTATTAGCGCTACGCGTGCCTCCTTCCATTCTTTTGGAACTATAAGCCTTTTCAGGAGAGTATTCATTAAATCCAGGATTGTCTGTGGGATTGTCAAAATCGTTTCTCTCACTACTAGAGGGGGTATTTTATCCGGCCCTGGTGCCTTATTTGTATTGATATTAATCATTGCTTCTAGCAGCTCGTCCATATCAAAACTTGGAACTTCGTCATTATGTGCTTCGTTATGGGTCCATCTGACTATTGGATGATCTGGAAAAAGTTTTCCTATTATTTCTTTCCTTACTTCCGGTGGTATTTTAGGAAGTGGTTTACTGATTTTCTTTGTCACTATTTTGTATGCTTTTCCATATATGTCGTTTTCAAGCTCTTGACACAATTCCGTCCAGCATTTTTCTTTTGCACCTTTTATTTCTTCCGATAAGCTCTCTTTAGCTCCTACGTATTTCTTGTATAGGGAGATACATCTTTCTCCATTTGCACTTTTCTTTCTTTCTCTAGTATACTTTCTCCTTTCTTTATTGCATAATTCTCTTTTTTCCTTTATTATTTCATTCCACCAATACGCGGCTCGTCTTACTCTTTTCCCATTATGTTTCTTTTTCATTGCTTTATTGCATGCTTCTGTCACGACTTTTGTTAATCTCACAACCGTTTCGATTTTCTCTTCGGTGTTCTTTTCTTGAATAAATTCTTTTAACGTTTCTCTGTTTAAGGTCTTGAGGTTCCATGTTCCTTTCCCACCTGTAACTCTTCTCTCGCTTTCACTTCTTCGATTTTCTTCTATATCTATGGTGATATACTGATGTGGACTCCTCGTCTCCACCTCATCCAGTACCTCCCATTTTATCCTCTCAGCCAGAGATTGTGTACACAGTGTGATGTCTATGTGCGATTCTTGGTTTCTTCTTCTGAATGTTGGTGTTCCACCGCAGTTCAGAACGCACAAATTCTCTGAGGCTATCCATTCCGTCAATATCCTTCCCCTTTTGTCTGTTCCTGGGGCTCCCCATTGTGGAGATTTTCCGTTGAAATCGGCTCCCAAGATAACATCTTTGCTTCCGCTCTCTCTCAGATAAACACTTATTTCTTCCAGTATTGTTCTCAGCTCCTCTTCTCCTCTGTTCGGTGAACAGTAACCACTTATTATTCTGTACTTTTCAGTTTCAAACCAGGTAAACCCCTTTCCTTGTCCTCTAGTCTTAATAAATAGACTAGTATTGATTATTAAAATTTTTGCATCGCAGTGGTAGAAGAACACCCAAATAAGCATAATTGAATAGGATAAGGAAAGTTGTGTGATGTTCATACCAGATTTTTACTTCCTATTTTCCTATACCCCATTTGTTAAAAAAAAAGGATTTTTTTTTTGAGATAGCGAGGGGATTATTAATATTGCTTTTCTTCTTTGGACGCTTTGCAAGTACATACATACCGTAAGCCATTTTCATTCTTTGTGCCATAAACGCTATTCAGCGTTGAAGATGAATTAATTTCAATAGATAGGTACAATATTAATAGACCTATATCACGAGCGCTTTGTGCTATACATAGAAGGTAAATCGTCAGCTAATTATAGTCTCACAAGAATTTTTTAATGACCCTATTCTGTACATCGCGGGGAGGGAAGTTAATATGCGAGAGAATTACCTTTTGCATGGACCTTAATTACCGCCTAAATTGATGTTGGAAAAAAAAGAACTTCATTTTATATACGAGAAATATCATAAATTCCACAATAGGGGCGAGTATACAATATTAACGCTTATGAAAACTATGGAGATGATAGATGATAAATAAATAATAGATTATAAATATGAAAAGGAAAAAATTATGGACTACAAAAAAAAAAATCTTTGCCGCATTTCGACCGTAGCGAAAATTATGAAACAGTAATTATTAAAATAATTTTATTACAAGTGGTTACAGTGAAGCCCCAATGTAGTCAATTACTTGGTAAGTATAACTCAGCAATCTATATGGCACAATGGTCCATACCTATAATATACTTTGTATGCTATAGTCACCAAAGCCGCCACCAAATAATTATTTGGTGGCAGCTAGCAAAATGGACGTGCACTTATTGATGAATTATCATTTATTAATGATCTGATCTTCACCAATTACAGACTGGCGTGTGTCAGTAATAAAATTTGATTAAATTGAAGAGAAACGCGGGATAAAATTTGACTTGAAATAATCCGGTAGCTGTGTTTCATGATCGTCCTTCGAACTCTTCGATTTTCGTGCACCTCCCGGCACTCTTGGATAAGAGTAATGTGTTAAAACTGCTCGTATGCTAAGTATAGGGGAGTTACCAACTAATCTGTTGTTTTGGACGAAACAAAAACAAGCAAAGTGCCAAAAGAGTCAAGCGGATTAGCTCCTGAGTATTTACAGTGCTAGCGAAATACTTACATAATTAATTCATAACGGTGCCGGTATATGCTGGGGTATGGAGAGCGCATTATGTAAATGTATACAAGAAAGCTGTGTTTCCCAATTCTGTTTGAAGTTTCCCTCTCCCTCAGATTTTTTTCCGAGGCAAAAAAGCATCGAGCATTTCGAGTACAAGCTCCATTAGGTTCTAACTCTAACTC
>NW_007378919.1:0-3212 GCF_000475195.1 Diaphorina citri | reverse complement strand
TTGTAGCACTGCGGGGGGGTGATCAGGAGACTCACTGGACAAGACACCCATCCCACTTTCATTGTTCTCCTCTGCGAGATCGCACAAGCTACTTCCTCCGGCATCTCCACCATTCCTACTAGACTATCCTTCTTGAAATTGGGTTTTAGTGAAATAACTTTGACTTCTGCGTTTTGTATTTGGCTCTGTTCTTCTACAGCTTTCGTTACTTCTGCAGTTGTAGTGGTAATATCTATGTTTCTAACCACTAACGTTTTGGTCCTCCTTCCGTAATTGTGACTTGTACTTTTCACTAGTGCTTCTCTATTTAATGAGTTAGTAACTTTTTTCGTAAAATCCTCTAGGCCTCCCTTTCTCTCTTCCTTCGCTTTAATTTCATATTCGCCGTTGTTATCCTTACGGATAGTTTGAACTTGAACTCCTATTTGTTCAATGTTCACCTCTCTCATCATCTTTCTCATGAGCTCATCTAGTTTTTCTTTACTCTCTCCAGTCTCTTTCATTGTAATATTTATCGTACCCGCTTTCTGTGTATCTACTTTTCTATTACTTATGTTACCTACTCTCTGCTCATAGTTTTGTGGTACCACCAGACTTACCTCCGCCAGCTGTGAATGTCTGAACACTGCCTCAATCTGCTGCCGTAGGGAACTCCACTTGACACCTTCTGTGCTCGCTATGTCCAGATCTCCTTCTTTCTCTTTCTCGCAGATTGTCTTCAGTGCCTTGATTGTTTCTTCTTCGTTCTTTGATTTGATCAAGTAGAGTTTCCTCTTGCTCATCCTGCCCTTATTTGTAGTCGTCGAGCTCTCCGAGTACTGAAGAACATCCTCTTCGTTCAAAAGGTCGTCCATCTCTGGAAATTTGCTCCTCAGCATGAAGATTAAGTTTGACTTTTCCGCTCCCTTGTTCACAATGACCGCCATATTTTGATTAGGGCCCTCCTTCAGTCCTTTCCTTATTTTTGTCTTCAGGAAGATTTTCTCCTCCCAAATACCTCTTGCTATTTTCCTCACCGTGTCTGCATACTCCTTTTCATCCTCCACTCTTTGTAAGGCCGCAATTTCTTCTTCTATCAGTTTGATTTTGTCTTCCTCTTCGGTTACTTTCTTTTTACACTGTTTACATAGGGCCACTAGTTTTTTCGATATTTTACTTCTGTCTGTCTCTTTGCTCATTTCTTTAATTTCCTCTTTCGTGTTCACTAACTTTCCTGTGATTAGATTGATTTTTCTTGCTGCATCTTTTATCTCTTTCTTGGTTTGAGTGTGAGCTTTGGTTAAGTTCATGAGTTCTTCTGCCACTTTCTCCAATTCCTCTATGAGTATAATCGTTCGATGTGTACTAACTTCATGGGTGTTATGAAGCATCATCTGCTTTGGTGACAGCTCCGCTGCTCTTTTCCCTGCCATCTTTTTTGTTTCTCCTTTTGTCCTTTTCCCTGCGAAATTGATCACAGGATCTTTTTCTTCGTTACCAGTGAAGACTAGCCGTGGTGCGTGAACAGTCCATTTCGAGAGTTCCACCACTTCATCCTCAATTTCCTCTACCATCTCCTCAGACCAGTCCTTCCCTTTCTCCTCTCCGTGGTCCATCATCTCCTGGGACCAATCCTTTCCCTTCTGCTCTCTTTGGGAACCGCTACTTGACGTGTCACTTTCTGACATAGCGATCACTCGGCATTCGCCAGGCCAGAAAGAAACGTAAAAACACTTTCCTAAACAATATTCACTTCGAAATTATTTCGCACTAAAAGAAAACAATAACAAACGTCCTTCCACTTACACATGCTCAACTCAACTCGGTCTCACAAACCTGGGTCTGTCAGACCGTGGTCTGAGCGTGGTTGGCGGGCGAACCCAGTGCTGATTCCACAAGAAGTGCGCGTTTTCTTATGTTGGGGGGCTTATGGGTCATACTGTATTTGTGTGGTTGGGGGGCTACTGAGTCATACTGTATAGTGTTTGGCACCCTTACAAAACTCATACAATATTGCAATACTCTCAGTACTCACGTCTACAAATACGCTTTCATCATTCAGCAACATTTCCGCACTCGATCAATCAGAATTGTTACATTGGTGGCACAGGTTCTTTTTTATTATTATTATTATTATTATTATTATTATTATTATTATTATTATTATTATTATTATTATTATTATTATTATTATTAATGAGTATTAATATTTTTTCAAGAGGTTTGATAGAGGGAACTGTAACTGCTGAGGTCATATTGTCCCGATATCGAGGAGAGAAGGAAAATAGGATAGGAGAATGCCAGCCGCTCCGAGAACGAACCTTATGTGTTTAGGATAAAATCCGCTCCGGGGCAGGAATCGAACAGGCGACCTAGCAGTTACAAGGCAGACGCGCTACAATACAAGCTAACTCGGCTGGCATAAATAAACAAACGAAAGGCCAGCCTAGTTAGCTTGGTTGGTAGCGCGTCTATCTTGTAAGCGCTGGGCCGCGGGTTCGATGCCCGCCCGGGGCAAATTTTATCCTGAACGCATAATTTTTATTCTCGGAACGGCTGGCTTTATGCTATCCTGTCTTCCTTCTGTCGATTTCGGGACGATAAGACCTTAGCAGTTACAGTTCCCTCTATCAAAAATCTTTTTCTTTTTAAACCTCTCGTTTTTTTTCTTTTTTTCTTAGATGTAACTGATGATGGTGTGGGAGCGGCATTGGGGTACTCAGCGTCAGGTCTGTGCCCACCTGCGAAATTGATCACAGGATCTTTTTCTTCGTTACCGGTGAAGACTAGCCGTGGTGCGTGAACAGTCCATTTCGAGAGTTCCACCACTTCATCCTCAATTTCCTCTACCATCTCCTCAGACCAGTTCTAATTTTACAACTTATTGATGTAGGTACATAGGTTTTTTTTAAGTTAGAAATAAGATTTATATAAAATTAGATAGGTAGGAAACTTGGTTTGGGATTTCATAAAATAATCTTATGAAGGGTATTATTAGTTGGATGAATCTTGCGTATTCTTGAGAGTTCATTGCAACGGTCGATACATTAATTAGACTTACTTTATCATGGGCACTCGTTGCTATGTTGAAAGCCCAGAAGTATCGTAACCTTTGGTCTTCGCGTGTTCTTTTGTCTTTTTTTTTTTTTTGTACTACCTATTACTGTCTACCGCAGCTGTTCTTCTGGGCTTTCAACATAGCAACGAGTGTCTATGATAAAGTAAGTCTAATT
>NW_007378918.1:27058-77284 GCF_000475195.1 Diaphorina citri | reverse complement strand
GTTGCTTCCTTCTAAATATTGTCTTACCCAGTGGTTACATTGGTAGGTTGGGCAGAAGTGGGAATTGCTGTTGATGGCCCAAATGTCACTGTTTTCTTGTTGTTAAAAGTGGGTGTGGCAGCCGCTGATATGCTAGGCATAAATGTGTTTGTGGCGGGGGTTGCATTGGATCCAGCCGAGAATGTTGTCTGTTGAGGTTGAGAAGTAAGTGTGGAGGTGGGAAAGTTAAATGAAGTATTCTGATTGGCTGTAGAGGATGGCAGACTACCCAATGACAAACCGGTGGAAGTGCTGACAGTTGTGTTGGTCAGATTAGCACTGGTGCCACCTGAAAAATAAAATAAAAACCGTATGAATAAGGAGACAAAAAAGTATGTGGCCTCAAGTACAACAAGAAATTATTGGGCCTAAGTTTGATTTTGAACTGACTTGAATAAAAGACAAACATAGGTAGCAAAATCCTTTATTAAAAAATTGTCCAAAGTTATCCCAACTTGGTAAGCCCTAGAATAACCTTGCCTTGTGGTTCCCTTCCAATCATAAAGTTACAAACTAATGAAAAATACAGAAACAAAAAAGACACTATCATAAACTGCATTATCCGAGGAGCAGAACTTTGAGTAATAAAGTTGAGTTGTAGAACACATACCAAAAGAAAACCCTGATGCAACACCTCCGCCGCTTCCAAAGTTTAATGTTGGAGCTGTGGTAGTTGTTGTTCCTCCCGTATTGAAACCGGTAAACCCTGTTTGAGTTGTTGTCATATTGCCTCAGTAATACTGAAATGAGAAATTACATGTTACATGAAAGTTGTTGAAATATTTGCAATAGGAAATGTACCTACTCCTTAAAGTTCAAGCTTCCTAGAAGCTTAACCCATTCTTTAGGGCTGTCCAGCCCCTACATCTAAGCCTCAGATTGAGCTTTTTGTGTATGGGGTTAAGCTAAGGAAAGTTTAAGCTTGGTTGGACCTATTCATCAGTCCCTAAAATTGGAACTTGCTAAGCAAATATTGACAATGGTTTTCCATACAAGGTGGAAAGAAGACATCTTTCTAAACCTGTAACACATCTTTTTGAGGGGGTAAAAAACCAGAGGGTACCTATATTTTCTGGGTCTTCAGCAGTGGCGTAGCGTCCATATAAGGCGTGTATGGCGGCCATACACTCGAAATTTCACTCAAATACCCTTAAATATCACGAGGAGAAGATTTTCAGGTACTGCTCCACGAACCGCTCGACATCCTGACGGAACCCCAGCTTGAAGCTGAGAAGATCAAGAGAGAGAGAGAGAGAGAAAAAAACTAAGGTTAATGATTGAAATAATTGAAAAACGTGAGGGTGATGGTCATTGGTTGAAAAAACGTGATGGTGCAAAATAGCAAGGGTTGCGGGGATTTTTTCTTATTTTGAACCAACCACACACAAAGTTGCTTAACAGGTTGAATGTGATTGGTATTACATTTGTGGATAGGGGATCAGGACAATCACATGCTACTGACTTTTCCCATCCCCACACTCAAGCTGGGTGAGAGGTCAATGTCAGTATAGTTGGTTGAAATCTAAACCCTATGTAGTCGGAAAGGCCAGTTAAAAGGCAGCCTCTGACCTGAAGAAACTACCCTTTCCCTCAAACAAGAAGGTGAAATTAATAAATTTATACAAATAAAACATTCCAACTGATTTTTTTTTTTTTTTTCGTTTTGTTCGACCCTCATATTCCCACTTACTAGTGAAAGTTTTGCAAAGTCCAGACACCTTCTTTATAATCTCTATCCTCATACACACGTCCCCAATAAAACACAGTACCGTAGATTTGAAACAATGCAATACGACTGTAGTGGACCTTGTCTAACCTGGAGGTCTTCATGATAAACTCTTCTATGAATACAGGCGTGAAGTCATGGCTCTGGTGAGGCCAATCATGAAGATCGGTCTCAAATACCTGAGAGGATGATGGGAAAACTGAATAGGGAAGAAGGGGATTGGATAAAAGGACTAAGTAATATTGGATAAAGAAAAAGGGACTTTAGAGCATGACAGTAGGGTAAGGACAAAGAATAAAATATACTGAACTGATTAAATAATAACTTTTGCCTTATTTTCTTTTTACTTTGGGAACCTAGGACATTGATGTTTGTCTTACTCTTCAATCCCAATCTCCTTTGAGTTGGAAAACTCACCCAATCATCACCTGCAGGACTTTGGTCACTCATCCAAATATTAGTACTTGAGCTTGTTGCTTCACTGTTGATCATATCAATCCAAATATTAGCATCATCAAGATCAACTGGGTCTATATTAGACTGGGCAAGATTGTCTAGGTCTATACTGTCAAGGCAAGTGGCAGGCATAGGGATTGAGCCAAATTCAAGGAAAATCTAAAAAAAAAGTGTCTATTAAGACCGACTTTTGTCCACAATATGAACATTAAAAAAGACAAGCTAATAATGTCAATATAAACTAACAAATCTAACACTACAGTGGTACAATGTGAAGTTTCAACTGTGATAAATGGAACATCATAGTTAATGAACTACCTACTCAGCTATAGCCCTGAGACATCACAATTATTTAGAACTTATTGGTCATTAATTCTACCATCCCTGACATAAAAAAATATTTCATACATTAATTCTACCATCTCTCATCTCTTACTCAGTTACCTTTAGTCCAGCACGATTTTGGTCCATAGATTCATTTGATTGGAAAGGTTGAATTTTTCTTTCCATCTTTCAAATTTTTTTACTACCTACTTTTGTTAGGTAGGTATACTTTTGATGAATTCTTGAGTCTTGAGTACAACTGAAAATGGAGAAATAATTGTGAATTAATATTTTTAGGGTGAATTCCAAGAAGAGATCATGCAGTTTAGCTGCTTTGATGGCCTTGTGGCTAGAGCCATATATTTACCTGTTAAATTTCATCATTGGAAAGGTAGCTTGATACCTGCCTACCTTTCAGACAAAACTAAAAAATAGAAAGTAAAAAATACCTACCTCTGTAGGTTTTGCCTTTTCTACCTATTCCTTATTCGTTAAATTGACGTCAGAGACACGGAAATTGAGGAATCCCATTAGAGGCGTCCATCACTTATCAGCTAATCACCAATCACCACTAACCAGCTAACAGCTAACCACTAACCAATAGTAAAACCAGTTTTTCAGTTTTTTCTTATCAGTAGTCAGAAAGTCGTTGATTTCATGATTTGAATTCAATAAATTTGAAAATTCGCGCCGTGATAAATATACCGGTTTGAAAAATATACTCGCGAGTTCTACACCAATGAGAAGCTAGCAAAACGAGGAAGTAAATCAGAGGCGCGATAATTTGAAATTTTTAAAACAAAAATCAAATTTGTGTTTTGTGTTTGCTGTGCTTTTTAAAAGCCGATAAACGATAAATAAATCAAAACTATCAAAAGTCTGTCAAGTAAAAGCAAAGGTCACGCTCACGCAGTCAAGTTAATTGTGATTGATAAGGATGATAAGACAATAGGTACGATTACCTATGCAAAGCAAGTAAGTGCTAATAGAATCTGACCTTGTTCATAGAAGACAAGTATAATATGTTTAATACCTACTGTAAACCTTATCTACCTACTGCAGTTCATATTAATTTTTAGGTGTGAACAATGTACTAAAACCCCTCTATATCAGCTCTGTGAAGGTACCTTTTTTTTTTTTTTCAAGAAACCATTCCGACACAACACCACAACCAATCATAGTGATGGAAATGCAACTCTAAATCCGATTTGGAAACAAACGGAAATGTTTAATCAACATGCTATGATATTCCAGCAGTGCAATAATCTTTCCAATCAATGTTTTTTTCAACATCCGATATACCTGATTCCGAAAATATAGCCCAAGAATTAAATTCAATCAATAATCAGAGTAATATACACGAATTAGTAATTGAGCACTTAGGAATAGAATACTACAAAAATGTATGGGATAGTATAGAAGAAGCATGTAGCCTAGAATATGCAATAGATCAATATGAAATGTCAAAAAATAGAACTATTAATAACAAAAATAGCAATAGTGAGGAAGGAAAACAAACAACACATTTAAACCTGAATACAAACAATTTCCTTTCCAAAAATCACGAACATTCAAGTAAGAGTAACTCAAATGATACAGCCAAAAAAATACTTACAGTACCTATCACTCACAAAACAAATAAAATTAAACCTTTAAGAGGCAAAAATTATGGAAACTTAATCTACATAAAACCTATAAAAGTATCATCAGCTGATAAAAATGTAAAACAAAATTCTAGTCCTCTACAAGCACACTGGCTTAAATGAACCATGATTGCTCATAGAAAAGCTGTGAGTCAGTATTTTCTTCTCGTTGAGATGACTTTAGGATTCAACTGTGTAAGTACCCATTTTACAACTTATGTCAGGTTTGGTAGAATGTTACCATGGAATACAGTGAGTTCCAACTTGATAATTTTGCATTTTATCCAAGTTGTCACTATTTTTCTTATTTTGATTAAATTTGGAAAAATATTCAGCACAAAAACAATAATATTAAACTGGGTCTTTGGACACCATAGGAACCCTTTTTCTAAGTGTGGGTAATAGGTAATAGCTCAGAAGCCATGACAATGAATAATTGCTACAAAAAGAAGCTTTCACAAATGAGCAGTGACCAGTGTTCTTTAAGGGTTAGGTTAAAAAAAAGAGCTTTCACAAATGAGCCGTGACTAGTTTTGTTATGGGGTTAGGTTAAATGCAAAAAGGGGCCTTCTTTTTCATTGCTGCGGCTTCTAAATAATTACCCCAATAGCTCAGAAGCCATGACAATGAATAATTGCTACAAAAAGAAGCTTTCACAAATGAGCAGTGACCAGTGTTCTTTAAGGGTTAGGTAAAAAAAAAAAAAGTTTTCACAAATGAGCCGTGACTAGTTTTATTATGGGGTTAGGTTAAATGCAAAAAGGGGCCTTCTTTTTCATTGCTATGGCTTCTGAATAATTACCCTAATGAGTTCTACAGTTTACTAAACCACTATTTATATTTTTCCAGTTCAACAGAAGAGCAATGAGCTCAATGTCTAGTCTGAACATGATGAATTTCATACGAGCCAAAGCATCTTCATCAATCATTGAAGATTCCATGAAAGAAGAACCAGATGATGTGCTGTTCGAAGAGAAGAACAACGTGGGTATCATCACACTAAACAGACCTAAAGCTTTGAATGCACTGAACCTGTCCATGGCAAAGAAACTGTACACAAAGCTGATACAGTGGCAGAATGTGGAACGGAAGGATCTGGTCATCATACAGGGTAAGGTATAAGGCATGTGACGTGGGTATCATCACACTAAACAGACCTAAAGCTTTGAATGCACTGAACCTGTCCATGGCGAAGAAACTGTACACAAAGCTGATACACTGGCAGAATGTGGAACGGAAGGATCTGGTCATCATACAGGGTAAGGTATAAGGCATGTCTTCATAAATAATTGGACTTTAACTCTTAAGTTTAGGAGAGAAAAAGAAAATTCAACAAAGGAGGCAGGGAGAGGAAAACAGTGGTAATGTAATACCTACAATATGTACATTGTACATGTTGTTTTCAAATGTTGGGAACTTGGCCATTAGGTCATTCTCCCATTTGCTTGCAATTTTATGGATCAAAGATGTGACAAAATGAAAAATTCTCCTTTATCACCTAGCAATGTTCAAGTCCACTACTTGAAATTTTATCCATTGTTTTTCCAGTGATTTACATGATTTTTATCTCTCTGTGTTTGATAAAAGCCCACTCTGAGGTTTATCTGTAGGGGCAAACAGCCCTAAAGGACGCGTTAACAGACAGAAGGACAGACAGACACACGGACCAATGGCTGAAACTTTGGATTTAGGCTCTAGGGACCTTGCGTTAACCTTCTAATCTCTCTGTGTTCCCAAGGTGCTGGAGGCAAATCATTCTGTGCTGGCGGTGATGTAGTGACAATAACCAAGCAGGGACCTGCCATAGGTGCTGCACTTAGAAAATTCAACAAAGGAGGCAGGGAGAGGAAAACAGTGGTAATGTAATACCTACAATATGTACATTGTACATGTTGTTTTCAAATGTCGGGAACTTGGCCATTAGGTCATTCTCCCATTTGCTTGCAATTTTATGGAACAAAGATCTGACAAAATCAAAAATTCTGCTTTATCACCTAGCAATGTTCAAGTCCACTACTTGAAATTTTATCCCCTGTTTTTCCAGTGATTTACATGATTTTTATCTCTCTGTGTTCATCACTTATCATGCACAAAAGCCCACTCTGAGGTTTATCTGTAGGGGCAAACAGCCCTAAAGGACGCGACGCGTTAACCTTCTAATCTCTCTGTGTTCCCAAGGTGCTGGAGGCAAATCATTCTGTGCTGGCGGTGATGTAGTGACAATAACCAAGCAAGGGCCTGCTTTAGGTGCTGCACTCGGGAGGATGTTCTTCCAGCAGGAATATACCTTGGATCATTTGATAGGACATTACAAACTTCCCTATGTGGCGTTACTAGATGGCTATACCATGGGAGGAGGCGTTGGGCTATCAGTACATGGTAAGGACAGTGATATTAGGAGGAAGAAGGAAACTGAGTTGGACCATGGAAAATTTGACCCGATTACATTACTTTCCTTCCTATAGGATAAGGAAAGTAAAAAACCTCGAGTTACCTACTTGTTCGTTTGAAAACACTCTCATGGTTTAGAGTCTTTAGAGGAACTGTTTCATCACGACCATGGAAAATTTGACCCGATTACATTACTTTCCTTCCTATAGGATAAGGAAAGTAAAAAACCTCGAGTTACCTACTTGTTCGTTTAAAAACACTCTCATGGTTTAGTTTAGAGAGGAACTGTTTCATCATTTACCTGCACTCGAGCTCCGTGCCCAAATATAAATCCTAATCACATCTCGCATACTGTTGAGAACCTGCGAGTTCAGAGCCTCGGACTGTGAGTCAAGTGCTAAACCGCGAGTCATGTAAATGTTGTGGGCAATGTCGTTCTTCTGGAAATACTCGATCAGGAGGAAGGCAGATCTGAAATAAAAACGTTGAATAGAATAGAGGTTTGATAGAGGGAACTGTAACAACGGAGGTCTTATCTTCGCGAAATTGAAGAGAGAAGGACAGGATAGGAGAAAGCCAGCCGTTCCGGGAACGAACCTTACCTATCTATTTAGGATAAGGTTCGCCGTTCTTCTGGAAATACTCGATCAGGAGGAAGGCAGATCTGAAATAAAAACGTTGAATAGAATAGAGGTTTGATAGAGGGAACTGTAAAAACGGAGGTCTTATCTTCGCGGAATTGAAGAGAGAACGACAGGATAGGAGAAAGCCAGCCGTTCCGGGAACGAACCTTACCTATCTATTTAGGAAAAGGTTCGCCCTAGGCGGAAATCGAACCCGCGGTCTAGCGTCGGGAGGTTTTTTTTTTTTTTTTTTTTTTTTTTTTTTAATCGTGTATATGTATCTTGATACCAGTTATCAAGTAATGAAAGCGAAGACATCAGATCGATCGGAATGGAGAGCTGCCAACCAATCTTAGGATTGAGGAGAAAGAAGAAGAAGATGTATCTTGATAAATAATGGAGACATGATTCTTTTAGCAACTGTTTCTTAACAACATTCCACATTTGTAACAAATTCAAAGTGACAGTAAAATCTTGTCCACTTACTTGATTTGCTGAACATAATTCTGAACGGAGGTGATTTGGAACACAAACCCCCGGGCAGGATAATCAAGCAACACATAGCATGGACCTTGTAACTGTTTGACCGGTATGGTTTCCAGTAGCATTTTGCTTGTCAGATAGTAGCAGTGATAATGGAGATGATTTAGAGAGGCAAACGCACAGAGCGAGTTGAAACCTATCCTGAAACTCCTGAAATAATGAAAAAATCATTTTCATGACAGTAGATCACATGTGCTTGGTAAATAAGTTAACTTAAATTTTTTTAAAAAAAAAGAGCTCAAAATATGAGGACATACAGATTTTTCTTTTACTCCTATCTGTAGAACCTCTAGATCCCGAAAAAATTCACGTGAAATATACCTTTAAATTTTGTATAGTCAATAAACAATGTGACAAGCAACCTCCGTGGCCGAGTGGGTGTGGGTATCACACTACGTCTTGCACGCACGAGGCCCGGGTTCGATTCCCGGCGGGGCTGAAGTTTTTTTCGGCTCTGTGCTTGGAGTTTGGGGTGCACTCAGCTTCGTGAGGACAATTGAGTAGCTACATTAATCGAGTAGTGACCTGTGGCGGCATTACCAGTGTAAAAAGATTATTGAAATATGGAAATTGATTGCAAAGGAGGCACTTAGTAATGTTGTGATATCCACAAAAGTTGTGAAAAAAGCTCTGCTTTACCACAAAAAATAAATGTTACAAGGTTGTGTGATGTAAAATATCTTTGATACCCCTCTTTGTGACATCTAATATCCAAGATAATTTTTGATGCATTAAAACAAGGGGTGAGAAAAATTGAACTTACGGAGATTGTGTTAAGTACATGATTTCAACAGCTTTGCGTAATGACTGAAGGGTGACAACTTGATTCAAGCATTGACTGACAGTGGGTACAAACATACAATGGTAAGTGTCCAGGGGACTTACATTGATTATGACTAGATCTGAAAACAAGAGATAATGCTCACTAATTTGGATGGTCTTAGAGCAGGGTATGCTTCTTCTTCTTCTTTTTTTCCACCAAAATGCCACTTTACTTATGGGTTCCAGGCAATGTCAATTGACTTTGTGGTCAACAATAAAGTCACAGCTTCATGTTTGATGTCTCATGTTCTGAGCATCCTCAAACAGTCTCCAAGTATTCTCAGTGGTAATGGTAACACATGACTGTATACAGTTAGAACTTGATAGGAACAATGGCTACTTGTTTGTACTGGTGGTCTAGTCTAGGCTCTCCTAGTTATGAAATAGGTCACGATTTGACCTATTACACAACGTGCTGTGTGCATGTCACTTTCTGTTATTAATGTTCATAGAGGAGTGATAATGATAACAGAGTACAGTACCTACTAGTTTTAGCATGTCACTTTCTGTTATTAATGTTCAGAGCGGAATGACAACACAATACGAGATACGAGTATCAGCATGCCACTTTCAACTGCAGTAGGACCTGTAGAGGAGTGATAATGATAACAGAGTACAGTACCTACTAGTTTTAGCATGTCACTTTCTGTTATTAATGTTCAGAGCGGAATGACAACCCAATACGAGATACGAGTATCAGCATGCCACTTTCAAGTGCAGTAGGACCTGGAGAAAACTTCAAGGGAGGGGGGTGAATTGTTTCATCATGGAGAAAATCGCTTATTTTGCACGTCGCAAAAGCTATGCCGTTTTAGGTATTACAGAAGAAAAACTTTTTAAAGAGAGGATTGATAGAGGGAACTGTAACTGCTAAGGTCTTTTTTTTTTTTTTGCCGCGAAAGTGAAGAGAGAAGGAAGGCAGGATAAAAGAAAGCCAGCCGTTCCGAGAACGAACCTTACCTGATTAGGATAACGTCCCGGGCGGAATCGAACCTACAACCGGCGACCTAGCGCTTACAATGCTAACTATTCTGGCATGGTTTTATATTTGAATTTTTGGAATAAACTTGAGATTAGGGAGTAATAAAGTCATATTTTCAAATTGAAATGTTTTCGGCATACGCTCCCATAGGCGATGACGTCATAATTCATGACTCCCGCTTCGTTTGTTTGTGCGCAAGCGTTTCTGCGCATTTTGACGTATTTTTTTTTCGGAGTTTTGACCTCAGATTTGGATTTTTCACAACTTTTTACGTAGGAATCGACCTTTTATTAAAAATATTTTCCCAATTGCAACTCCTCCATTGTAAAAACAAATAAAGTTAATAAAGTCATATTTTCAAATTGAAATGATTGCTGTTTCAGTTCTGTCAGCCGCAGGGCTGGGCGTTATCCACGGAACGTCAGGAGCCCCGATTCTTCGTCTCTATCCTGACAGATGTGGATGCGAACCCGCACTACTGCAGCTGTCTGAGCTTCTTCGAAACCGTGTCGGTGACCCCTAGCAAACCGGTGGAAAAAGCGTAGACGTAGACGCGCGACGATAGAGACATCATTTCCATAGGTTAAGTTTTTTAGGTGACTATGCTTTCAATGTGCGAAGGGTCTTAGCGTCAAAAATTAGTGGTCAGTGACAAGCTAACTGCCACCTTGCATTAACCTCACCCAGCCTGAGTGGGGCCGGTAACACGCTATTACACGGATGGACTCCCATTCGAATACCAACTACGTGTAGCGTTGCTTAACTTCAGTGATCCATCAGGAACTGGTGTATTCAACGTGCTATCTTAAGGTAACACAGAAGTAAGTCTTCACCGGACTTCTATGAAGGTGAGTTTATTTCCAAGGGGTTTTATAGAGAGAACTGTAACTATTCTTCTTTGTCAATTTTCTTTGTGCCATTATGCAGCGTTGGTAGCTGAGGTCTTATGGTCTCGAAATCGATGAGAGACGGAGATTAGGATAGTAGAAAGCCAGCCGTTTCGAGAACGAACACTATCAGTGAAGGATGTAGTGCACTCCAAAACAAACTAACTAAGATTGCATTTAGCCACAAAATTGGTTCCGAGACTTCCGAGTAAAAAAAAGACTGATGATTAGGTTAACGCAATGCCTTCCTCTTTTTCCAACAGTTTGATGTTTAGGATAAAGCTCGTCCCTGGCGGGAATTGAACCCATGACCTAGCGCTTACAAGGCTGACACACCACCCTCCAAGCTAACCAGGCAGACCGAAAGACCTACTATTATATCTTGTACGTTTTGATTTCAGGAGTACGCGCTCTTCTGATAGACAAGGATAAGTCACCCAAATGGAATCCGCCTAGCCTGGAACAAGTCACTTCTTACATGGTAGATCAATGCTTTGAAGAAGATCCTAATGTCGAAATAACACTGGATCACTGAGCTCGGTTTCAATCCGTGAGGGTTCGTGGGAAACTCTCTCAACTGACATCATATCAGGCTTTATGCCAGCTCACCTTGTTCCTAGTGTATGGCAGCAATAATAAGTGTCTCGGGTAACCTGTCAGGTCTACCTGATAGTGAATGACCTTCCTCTGATGTCAACCAGCAATCAGGGCTGAAGAACCTTAGGATATGGTTTTCCAAACCAACTGAACTATTCAGGGCAGTTGTCAGCTAAAGTCAGAATAGCAAGGATGGTCGATGGTCGCCAATATTAAAAAAGAATAGGTTTACGAACTACGAAGATTAACGAGTTCGTATGGTTGGTTTACACGAGGCTAGTGGGCGTCAGCTACTGGTCTCCTATAAAGGCCATATTGTAGTCCTGTTGGACAAAATTCCTTTCTTTACAGCTAGAAAATCAAATCACCCGTCTTTCTTTCTTTCTTAATGTAATACTCGTATGTCAAGGCAGTCAAGGAAAGTCATAACACTTTGTATATTTTCCACAATAAAAGGAAACTCTCTCAACTGACATCATATCAGGCTTTATGCCAGCTCACCTTTTGTTCCTAGTGTATGGCAGCAATAATAAGTGCCTCGGGTGACCTGTCAGGTCTACCTGATAGTGAATGTTCTTCCTCTGATGTCAACCAGCAATCAGAGCTGAAGAACCTTAGGATATGGTTCTCCAAACCAACTGAACTATTCAGGGCAGCTGTCAGCTAAAGTCAGAATAGCAAGGATGGTCGATGGTCGCCAATTTTAAAAAAAGAATAGGTTTACGAAGATTAACGAGTTCGTATGGTTGATTTACGCGAGGCTAGTGGGTGTCAGCTACTGGTCTCCTATAAAGGCCATATTGTAGTCCTGTTGGACAAAATTCCTTTCTTTACAGCTAGAAAATCAAATCACCCGTCTTTCTTTCTTTCTTAATGTAATACTCGTATGTCAAGGCAGTCAAGGAAAGTCGTAACACTTAAACACTTTGTATATTTTCCACAATAAAACAGAATTTATTTTTTTATTTAAGTTAAAAACAACCTTTGTGGTTATCACAGCATTTTGTAAATTCATAACAACCTCTTCTTCATCTTTTATCTTTACTTACTATAGGTAAATCTCACTTACCTACTCGCTTAACACTATTAAGCATGCAATCTTTAATATTCTCCTCAGAATTACCCTGAAACCGGAAAAATTCGGTGTGGTTGGGACTCGAACCCGGAACCTCCAGATTGAGAATCAGTTGTGTTGACCGCTCGATGGTTGCTCATATTTGCCTTGTTTAATGTTCGCATTCCTGTTCACATTTTCTTATCCTCGTGATCTCGATATAAGTTCATCACAGATTCATACACCTTCTCAAATGTTTCCGCAGTCAGATTTCGCAACATGTCCGCTACTATGTCTTCCGTTATTGACTCGAATTCCGAATGCTCTGAAATCCAAGTAACAAGAAAGTATTAGGCTTGTTCCTCATTGAAAGCGTAGACGCGCGACGATAGAGGAACTGTTTCATCAGACATTTAGACTATTTAGAGGAACTGTTTCATCAGACATCATTTCTATACTTTCAATGTGCGAAGGGCCTTAGCGTTAAAAATTAGTGGTCGGTGACAAGCTAACTGCCGCCTTGCATTAACTTCATTCAGCCTGAGTGGGGCCGGGAAAAGTCAGTAACACGCTATTGCACGGATGGACTCCCATTCGAATACCAACTACGTGTAGCGTTGCTTAACTCCATCAGGAACTGGTGCTATTCAACGTGCAATCTCAAGATGGCACAGAAATCTGTAATGTGAGTATTTAGTTACCTTTGACAGTGATATGTCCAAACAGTTCACAAATGGCTGGCTTGATATCATAGAGAACCCGTTTTAGTCCTGAAAAAATAAAATAGATCAAGTGTAAGTAAAGCATCTTTTTTTTTTTTGACGACCAAAATTCTTTGTTGAGTTCAAGCTAACATCACATATTCAATGTCATTCTGGAATTGGGGAAAACAATTTTGAAGAGGCCTTCGAGGGTGCGATCCATAATTTAATAGGAAAATCTTCTCTAAAAGTTGAACACTTCTAACAAATTTCATCAAAATTGGACAAACCGTTCGAGAGTTTTGGCAAAACAAACAGAACAGGCAGACAAAATGAAAAAATCTGGTGTGAACATCACACGACTTTCCTTCTCCTATTGAATGATGCTCATTTGAGTGTTCTTTTACTCTAACTTTTACAATATCTCGAACCGTTTGGTCGCTATAGCTGAAAACCGCCAAAAAAAATCGGTCGAATCTGTCCAAAAGCGGTCAAAATACCGCCAAGCGCAGCAACCATCTCAACCAAACAATCAAATTTCTGATTTAAGGAATTAAGCTCTGCAGGAGGCCTCCTGTTTGTTACTCTGTCAGGATTTAGCTGAAATAAATAAAGTAAGAAATAAGTACTTACCTACTTAACGAACTTTGTATCAGAGACCTAATTACCTTTTTTCGTAGTCCCTCCAATCCCCCAACAGATGATTGACAGGGGACAACTGCTGGTTTTTGCCTCAACCCCCCTATCAATCCTATGATTAATGTAGAAAACATAGTGTGTAAAAACAAATTTCCACTGGGGAGTTGAACCTTGGACATTAGTTAGTATTCAAGTTTGGTGGGATACTCACTTGGCAATAAAGGCTGCCTTTCCTTAAACTTTTGAAAAAACTTACTTTTAAAACAAACTTATATTTCCCGGGCAATACTTTGCTTTGAGTGATGTTCAACTTATAACGGAAGACATTCTTCATCAAATTTCTGATTTAAGGAATTAAGCTCTGCAGGAGGCCTCCTGTTTGTTACTCTGTCAGGATTTAGCTGAAATAAATAAAGTAAGTGCCTACTTAACAAACTTTGTATCAGAGACCTAATTACCTTTTTTTTGTAGTCCCTCCAATTAATGTAGAAAACAGAGTGTGTAAAAACAAATTTCCACTGGGGGGTTGAACCTTGGACATTACATTAGTTAGTATTCAAGTTTGGTGGGAAGGCTGCCTTTCCTTAAACTTTTGAAAAAACTTACTTTTAAAACAAACTTATATTTCCCGGGCAATACTTTGCTTTGAGTGATGTTCAACTTATAACGGAAGACATTCTTCTTCAGCTTGGCTTCCCATGTGTCTTGTAGAATTTGCTCAAAGTTGCTCTGAGTCTTGTCACTCCAGAAAGACATTAAATTGAAATTATCTTCAGAATAGATGAACTCCTCACATGCCATGGTAAAACTTTGACTTTTGGAGTTATGGACAGATTAATTTCCAAGAGTATTACAAACAGATTAGCATTTTATCTGGGGGGGAAAAAAATCCAAGTTTCCTGGTTAGATGACTAGTAGCTATTATTAAATAGATACAGGATTTTTTTTTCTTTTTCAAATAGGTGTTTTAACTTTCAACACTAGAATACTAGGTCCTCTAAAGGATAAAGGATTTCTTTTGATCAATTCTTCTTACTAGCCAAAAAATGTTCTCTCCTCTTTAGCTAGATTATGATCTACACATTTGGACATGAGTGCAGATGAGTAAGAATTAGAACACTTTTAATAGTTAAGTGTTCTAATCTGTTTTGGATTATTATTCTGAAATCCAATTTTATCTAGTGTAAGAGGCCCTGATAACTTTGGGGGGGCTTAAGCTCCCCAAGCCCCCCTCTATCGCCGCCTATGGCTTAAGTGTTCTAATCATAGACAATCTATGACCTGACACCACACTTTGAATTTATTTTCTTTGTGGCCTTTCTCATGTAAAGGGGTTGGTGTTTTTGTCAGCCTCTCAACCAGCCCTAGGGATAAAACCAATTTCTTACCCTCGCATAAATAAGTCTACCTATGCCTAAACAGTGTTTCAGCATTCTTAGAAGTAAGAAACACTTGAAACATGGTTTAAAGTTAAGTCTTGTCACTCCGTCTCGTCTATTGATTAACGTTCATGTCAATGGACTTACCCACCTACAGCTTTGCTTATCAGATGAATCACAGGATATCAATTTTAATCTAAAGTGAGGTTCAAGAGGCCAAGAGGGAGAATGAAGAGTACGGATTCTTTAGAAGAGCACTCAAAGTACACGTAGACAAATTGACAAATTCAGCAGCCTCCACTAAAACCGGAAAAGCAGCAAATAAAATAATAAAAATTTGGGTTTTCGGTTTTCCAACTTTTTCTAGTTTTGAAAATTCTTGTCACTCCGTCTCGTCTATTGATTAACGTTCATGTCAATGGACTTACCCACCTACAGCTTTGCTTATCAGATGAATCACAGGATACAAATTTTAAGTGAGGTTCAAGCTTCAAGAGGGAGAATGAAGAGTACGGATTCTTTAGAAGAGCACTCAAAGACAAATACAGCAGCCTCCACAAAACCGGAAAAGCAGCAAATAGAAATTTGGGTTTTCCGTTTTCCAAATTTTTCTAGTTTTAAAAATTTGATTAGCGTTTGAATGTTTGAAAACTCACCAATTGCTCCGGTTTAAAGATTGTAAAATCAACGGATTTCACGTTCATGTCAATGGACTTACCCACCTACAGCTTTGCTTATCAGATGAATCACAGGATATCAATTTTAATCTAAAGTGAGGTTCAAGCTTCAAGAGGCCAAGAGGGAGAATGAAGAGTACGGATTCTTTAGAAGAGCACTCAAAGTACACGTAGACAAATTCAGCAGCCTCCACTAAAACCGGAAAAGCACTGAAAAGCAGCAAATAAAAATTTGGGTTTTCCGTTTTCCAACTAGTTTGAAAATTTGATTAGCGTTTGAATTTGAATGTTTGAAAACTCACCAATTGCTCCGGTTTAAAGATTGTAAAATCAACGGATTTTGCGATGAGAGTTTTTCAAACGCAATGGGATCCGTCGCGATGAAAACTCCTTTCGAAGACAAATAATAATTCAGAGTAGCGGTGCTTTTTATTGATTCCCTAATCTCATTACGAGGAGAAAATGTATTTTAAAATAGAGAGATAAAAAACAGTACCTAATCCTAGTCCTAAATCGAAAAGAAAAAATAGCAAAAATTCCAACTCAAGTTAATCCAACTTTGATTTTAACTCAGAAAGTTTTTTGAATGCTTCCGTGCGTCGTAAGCGTTCGAAAAGGAAGTGGTACAACTCGCGAGCTTGATTGAAATGAAAATCTGGAATGGAAGATGGCGTCCAGTAGAAGTCCACAGTGTTCAAATTTGAAGTGTTTATTTTTTCCACTTTTCTATTTTTTTAATTGATAATTTATTTAATAAATTTTAAACTGTGATGAGAGATATTAGACATGGATTAATCATCGGAACTTTTGTAAAAAACTATGGCTCGGTTGGCTGATTATTTCGTTGTGGTGGGATTTGATCATGAGAAAGAAAGTAAGTTTTCCTAGGATGTAGAAAGTACCTGTTCCAACTAGGTACCTGTAAAACTTTATCAGCTCTATGGCTGGGTGATAGTATTTGGTTAACAATTACTAGATGATAAAGCTTGATTAAAAAATACAGGGTACCTAACATTGTGTGCATTGAGGCAGTCATGCATATGACTGGAGATTTGAAGTGTAAAAAATAACACTTTCTCTCTACCTGAAAATAGAATGATCTTTGGCTGCTTCCCAATTTCCATTATCAGTAAATTCACTTGAGTAGAACATTCTATTCTAATCGAAGGTTCAAAGGCTTAAAAACAACATTAGACCTTCAATAATGTACATAACATAACTATTCTTTCTTACTTAGTTCTTGGAGCAATAAGTAGGATTTTCCAAACAACTTTGTATTGTATGACTTGGGGTCTTGGGAATCATTTAGTGAAAAAGCTTGTAAGGATTAGTCATAAATGATGTTAAATAAAAAATGGAATAAAAAGAGGACAAATGGTTGAAATGTGGAGATAGAGCAAGAGAAACTTGAAAATAGAGCAAGAGAAAAAATGGTATCTATCTACCTACAAAAATTAAAATAAGATCTACCTATACTGATAATAAAAATCATCAACATCAGATCATATACATAGTTCCCCAATTAGCATACTTTGTGGCTTGTTTCATATCAACTTGAATGTTTTGTCTTACAGGAGGAGGAATAAGCAAAGGGATTATTTTGCAGAGATTCCCTGAGAAAGACTGGAGTGATACACCATTCATAGATGGCATTGAATGGGTAAGTAAAGGCAGATAAGAAGGCCTTTGAATGTTGTCATTAAAATTTGAAAGGGAAAATGTTTAGGTACCTACCTACCTAGAGTTGCCCCTCCTTAAACACAATCTCTTCATTCCAGCAAAAAATAAAAAAAAAAACACATGAAACCTGAAGGTAATGAGTAATGGATGACTAATGACCTTAACAGTTGAAAGAGTAGTCCCTCACTGGCCTAAAGAAATCTCCCTCAGTTTATCCAGTCCTGTTTTTAGTGAAGGCACTGTGAGTTTATTTGATCAAGTGAGAAGGGGTAATGACCTTAACAGTTGAAAGAGTAGTCCCTCACTGGCCTAAAGAAATCTCCCTCAGTTTATCCAGTCCTGTTTTTAGTGAAGGCACTCTGAGTTTATTTGATCAAGTGAGAAGAAGCCTGTGAGTGTAATTGACTCAATTGAATTGTTCACTGTTATTTATTGCTCCTTTTCATATGGGATGTGGAGCTAATGGGCAATCATTCAGTCTGTATGTAACACAGTGGACATTATACATTAGTTGATTCATTTGGGCTATGTATTTGTACTGTGGTGGACATTAATATGGTCTATGTCTCTATGTATTATTAGTGGACATTATACATTAGTTGATTGCATCCCCCCTTCCCCTCTCCATGTCCAGATCCCCCTCTTTGTCCTTGTTTATTGATAGCATAGATATTAAGAGGAAGAAAGATAGAGCAAGGGAAGGAGGGATAAAAAGGGGGGGGGTGCTATTAAGTTATCATTTTTTTAAGAGGTTTGACAGAGGGAACTGAAACTGCTATGGTCTTATCATCCCAAAATTGAAGAGAGACAGGATAGGAGAAAGCCAGCCGTTTCGAGAACAAACATTATCCCATCAGGATAAAATCCGCCCTGGGTGGGAATCGAACCCGTGGCCTAGCGCTTACAAGGCAGACGCACTACCAACTAAGCTAACTAGTCTGGCTAAGTTATCATTCTTTTTAGTTTCAAGTACTTTTTTTTGCTCAGGTACTTACTTACAATGTGAGTACCTACCTACTCTTTTTTTTGTTTTTGCTTTATTTTATTTTATTTTCTAGAAGCCTACTTCACTAGTTAACTCTAGAGATGCCATTAAAAATTCAGGTGCTTATTTTAGTAAAGACAGGTTGATGCTGGTTATCTAACTCCTCTGTGTAAGGGGCCTTCTATGCCTATGCAAGGAATTTCACAGCCTAACTACAGATAACATTTTATCACCGACCTTTTCTCTCGTATGAAAACAAACACCTATACAGTTAGAACTTGATAGGAACAATGGCTACTTGTTTGTACTGGTGGTCTAGTCTAGGCTCTCCTAGTTATGAAATAGGTCACGAGTCGACCTATTACACAACGTGCTGTGTGCATGTCACTTTCTGTTATTAATGTTCATAGAGGAGTGATAATGATAACAGTGTAGGTACAGTACCTACTAGTTTTAGCATGTCACTTTCTGTTATTAATGTTCAGAGCGGAATGATAACACAATACGAGATACGAGTATCAGCATGCCACTTTCAAGTGCAGTAGGACCTCGAGAAAACTTCAAGGGAGGGGGGTGAATTGTTTCATCATGGAGAAAATCGCTTATTTCGGTTGATGTGCTATCCACACCCACGCCCTTCGTCATAGGCGTGCATTCGTCACTGAAGATTGATGCGTCCGAACTGGTATGTTGGGAAATTGAATTTTAATAAGGAGCTTGTATTAATTAGTTTCAGAACAAAATACCTTTGTTCCTAATCAACCTACGTGGTTAAGTGGGTAACTGGGTATCAAATTGGGCCTGTACACCAGATATCCCGGGTTCGACAGCCAGCAGAGTCAAAGTTTTTCGATGCGTCCGAACTGGTATGTTGGGAAATTGAATTTTAATAAGGAGCTTGTATTAATTAGTTTCAGAACAAAATACCTTTGTTCCTAAACAACCTACGTGGTTAAGTGGGTAACTGGGTATCAAATTGGGTCTGTACACCAGATATCCCGGGTTCGATAGCCGGCAGAGTCAAAGTTTTTTCGAACTTCGACTCTGTGTTTGGAATACGGGGTTGTGCAATATTAAATTGTTGAGACAATGGGACTACATGTTTGATATAAGGATTAAAAATATATATATATACGACTGTACTTGACTGAAGTGTAGATGCCGCTTAATGTAGCAGTTGTTCTATTGCTACAAATTAAAAAAAAAGAAGAAAAAAAAATTGACCCGATTACATTACTTTCCTTCCTATAGGATAAGGAAATTGAAAAACAAAACTTATATCACAATGTTTTTTCCATTTTCCTTCAGATGGACGTGATAGTGGCGGATCTGGACGGGGGCGCGATCATCGTGCCCGGCTCCCTGTCCCCTCCCATCTACCTCCTCCCCGAACCTCTCCTGTCCCACACCACTGAGTCCCTCTCCCTCGTCCTGCAAACCGAACTGGCCACGGCGGACTTTGCATTCCCCCCGCCTATAACTTCGCGCCCCTCGCATCCTGCTCTGATTGATAAGGAAATCAGGGCCGTGTTCCTGCGGACGTTCGCACAACTCCTGCAGGGATATAGGTCTTGTTTGACCATCATACGGATTGTGCCCAAACCTGTGATTACCTTCCATAAGGTGAGATTGAATGGGATAGTATGTTGTTTCTTCTTTACTTTTACTTACTTATGTTATTTTTACACTTACCTTTGTTTCTCGAATAAAAGTCCCGCGCATAGGAACTTCTCCGAGAAAAGTCCCGCACAAGATTTGGAAACTAACAGTATGGTGTATGGTATGATGTATGAACGACCTGGTCACCGAATGTATATATATGTAAGCTATAACCCCCTTCATTAATAACCTTGGCTGTTATACCATATACATTATACCCTTAAAAATCTTCAAAAGTACCTATAGAAGGACATGGAAATTTCCTTCATGAGGATGCTTTTTTTTTAGAAGAAAAAAAAAAAAAAAAAAAAAAAAAAAAAAAAAAAAAAAGAAGAAAAAAAAAACAGGAGGCCCAACAAATCACGGAATCACATTTCTAAGTTTTGGGTTCGATCCCAAGGGGAAAAAAAAAAATATATTTTCTTTGTATCGAAGAATGGAGTAGATTCGTATAAGCTTAACCCATGTTTTGGGGCTGCTTGTCCCTACACCTAAGCCTCAGTGTGGGCTTTTTGTGTATGGTTTGAAGCACGAACAAAACACCTAAATGAAGTCAATGAAAATCATCAAGTTCAATAGTAGAATTCACATCGTTCGTTCAAAAAGAAGATAATCATCAGATATCCTCTTCCATCTCCTCTCCAGGCTGCATTTCTAGGGGAACGCGGGCTGATAGACTGTGATTTCACGACGCGAGTATTAGACTGCTATCCCGTGTTCAGGGACTGGGCTAATCGTGTATGATTCAATTGATATCCTTTTTTAACATGCTAGATGTTTTCTTGATGGGTTTAGGAACTTGATTCTCTGAAGGTTTCGATTAATACCTAGGACAAAGGAAACGTATTACCTATAGCTAAGGATTGTTGTTTGTGTTGTGGATTTCCAACAGAACCACAACCTGAGTTGTGAACCCTGACCATCTGGGTTATGTGTATAGGGTGGGCTCATTCAAATTAATCTTTACTCTGTGGCATCTTGCCTCGTCGGTAAACTAGTTGCAACACCCTGTTTATAGTATGTGTATAGGGTGGGCTCATTCAAATTAATCTTTACTCTGTGGCATCTTGCCTCGTCGGTAAACTAGTTGCAACACCCTGTTTATAAAAATATCAAATTGGTTCATTAAGGATACGTTTCTAAAACCACAAGGTATCACTTTACCACAAAGAAGTGTATATTGTAAAACGGTTGCGAGGTATGAAGAGTAGATGATATCATCCTCTACTGAAGGAATCTCCATGAACTGATAAATGATAACGAATCTGTGATGTATATTTTTTCAAGAGTTAAAATATCAAATTGGTTCATTAAGGATACGTTTCTAAAACCACAAGGTATCACTTTACCACAAAGAAGTGTACATTGTAAAACGGTTGCGAGGTATGAAGAGTAGATGATATCATCCTCTACTAAAGGAATCTCCATGAACTGATAAATGATAAAGAATCTGTGATGTATATTTTTTCAAGAGTTTTGATAGAGGAACGATATCATCCTCTACTAAAGGAATCTCCATGAACTGATAAATGATAAAGAATCTGTGATGTATATTTTTTCAAGAGTTTTGATAGAGGGAACTGTCAAGGTCAAGATTTTTTTTTCTTATTTTTTCCGAATCGTTCGTTCCGATAACGAATCTTCCGATCACGTTCCGATTCCGGGCTCATTCAAATTACGTTCCGAACCCACGTTCCGTTCCGATAACGAAAATCTTATCGTTCCGAAAGCGAAGAGAGAAGGAAAACAAGATATCTTCTATTCGTTCCGATAACGAACCCTATCTACCTGTTATGATGCTACTCGACATACTTAGTATCCCGTTTAGAAACCTTATCTGTTTATATATAATGACTGCTGAAACCCTCCAAGAGAAAAAAAAATATATCTGCCTTTTTGGTTCTCTTTATCAAGCTTATCTGTTTAGGATAAAATCCGTCCCGGGTGGGAATCGAACCCGCAGCCTAGCGCTTAGAAGGCAGACGCGCTACCCTCCCAGCTGACTTAGCTGGCTGTGAGCTACAATATACAGTCATTATATCGATGAATACATCACACCCTTTTCCTATTCTCAAAGGACCCCTCCCAGCTGACTTAGCTGGCTGTGAGCTACAATATACAGTGATTATATCGATGAATACAACACACCCTTTTCCTATTCTCAAAGGACATGTACCATGATGTACCTAACCCTGCTCTTTTACAAGATTTTTCCTATGCTCTGCTTCCAGGAAGAAGATACGATAGAGAGTGAGCACCACAGTGTATCCGCACTCGCCACACAGCACACTCCTCGCTCTATAAATCAACATCACAGCATTATGTATGCACCCAAGTGTCTGGTGCTTGTGTCTCGCTTAGATTATATTGAAACGTTTAGGGTAAGTAACAATCCTAGGATTGAGAAACATGATGATGAGGGTAAGTAAAACAGCGACTGCTACATCAGACTCGTGTGGTCTGTGTCGTACCACGCTCAACGTAGTATGTTCCTTATCAGGAGACATAATACTTCTCATTTGGGCGATTTAGGTGCTAATGCTGGGTCAAGAAAAGAACACCAGAAAGTAACCCGTTCAAAGTTCAGATATTTGCAATCGCGAAATGTGAGTTCATTTTTTTTTTGCAACTGCAAGAATCGAACCCGGGACCTCCTGCTCGGCAAGTGCGTTACCACTGGATTAACCCATTTTGTTTCTCATTTTCAGAACTGTCTAGGAACCATATACTCGGTGTATTTGGAAAGCATGAGTGTGCCCCTGGAGACCCTGATAGGAAATATACTGGGTTGTATTCAAGTACCGCCCCCTGGGGGGCCCCAAGTGAGGTTCTCTATAGGGGCGGGGGACCGACAGGCCCTACAGCCCCCTCTGTCACCTACCCTTCCTGTCACTCATACGGCTGTGTACTCGCTCTTCCAACAACTAGGTGAGATACAGGACTACATAATTTAGACATAGACAGAGGGCTATTAAAAAAAAGCAAACAAATAAACAAATAAAGAGGTAAAGAAGCTCATACCGACGATTTCGTAAAAAAAAGATGAGTGTTCCACCCCCGTTACAGCCCCCTCTGTCACCTACCCTTCCTGTCACTCATACGGCTGTGTACTCGCTCTTCCAACAACTAGGTGAGATACAGGACTACATTTAGACATAGACAGAGGGCTATTAAAAAAAAAGCAAACAAACAAATAAACAAAGAGGTAAAGAAGCTCATACCGACGATTTCGTAAAAAAAAGACGAGTGTTCCACCCCTGTTTTTTATTTCGCAGCAATGAAAGGACCGACAGGCCCTACAGCCCCCTCTGTCACCTACCCTTCCTGTCACTCATACGGCTGTGTACTCGCTCTTCCAACAACTAGGTGAGCTGATACAGGACTACATTTAGACAAAGACAGAGGGCTATTAAAAAAAAAAAAAAAAACAAACAAACAAGCAAAAACAAACAAACAAACAAACAAATAAAGGGGTAAAGAAGCTCATACCGACGATTTCGTAAAAAAAAAAACAAAAAAAAAAACAAAGATGAGTGTTCCACCCTCGTTTTTTATTTCGTAGCAATAAAACAACTGCTACATTAGACGCATGTCTTGTTGTTGTTGTTGTTGTTGCTGATAGTGACAATGGGGGTGGGGGTACTGTCACCTGATCATAAATCAGCTGGTTCCTTAGATACACACCCCCACCCCCATTGTCACTATCAGCAACAACAACAACAACAACAACCCAATAGTCAGTTTCCCATGAAGATGCCTATAAGATAGGCGAAACTCGAGTCGGAGTAGAAAAAAAAACACAAATACCTAGTATCCAGTAATAATAGAAACGGTAAGAATAATGTTAATAGGTATGCCATCATAACCCGTTGAAATATTTGCAATCGAAAAACGAGTACAAATTCTTGTCGATGGTGGGATTCGAACCCTATCAGTGGTTTCATTATCTCTCCATGATTTTAGTTCTTCAGTAAATTTGTTTGTTTCGCTGTTTACTTTTTCCATATCTACCATAAATCTTGATTGATTTGTCCTATTTTAATGAAATTTGGCAATATTTTTAATATACAAAGGCATTTTCAATAGGTATGCCATCAATTCTATTCTATTCCAGGTATTCGTAATGTTCTCCTTCTATTCTGTGCGGTGATGACAGAGCACAAGATTCTATTTCAGTCGCGGAGCTACGGTCATTTGACAGAGGCATGTCGGGCGCTCACTGCGCTCATGTATCCGTTCAAACATTCGCACGTCTACATACCCCTGTTACCTACGGGTCTGGTTGATGTGCTATCCACACCCACGCCCTTCGTCATAGGCGTGCATTCGTCACTGAAGATTGATGCGTCCGAACTGGTATGTTGGGAAATTGAATTTTAATAAGGAGCTTGTATTAATTAGTTTCAGAACAAAATACCTTTGGGTACTTGTGCAGAAGTCACGTTCGTGGAATATTGCTACCAAAGGAACTGTCACAAACGAGCAGTGACCCTGGTTATTATAGGGTTAGGTTAAACGCAAGAAGGAGTTTTCACAATTAGAGCAGTGATTAGTGTTATTATAGGGTTAGGTTAAATACAAAGAGTAGCTTTTCTTTTCCACGGACGTGACTTCTGCATAATTACCCAGAAAAGAGGTTTTGCAGTGGTTAGTATCGGGTCAACAAGTTCATGTTAAAGAGTCAACCTATTCAGCTCGAAAGGTAGCGCGACTGCCTTGTCGTGGCAGAAGGCAGAACTAGGTCGTGGGTTCGATTCCCGTCCGGAGCTAAGTTTATCCTAAACAGACAAGGTTCGTTCACAGAACGGCTGGTTTTCTTCTCTTCTGTTCCCTTGTCCTTTTCAATTTCGATATCCTGTGTCTTCTCTCTCTTGGGTTACAATCTATTGATTGGTTGGTAACAGTAATCTGGTTCTCCTCCTCCATTCTGTCCGATCTGCTGCTGTCCTCTTCATCTCCACATAACTGTTACATCCCATGTCATCCCTTATCTGATCCATGTATTCTTTTCTTGGTGTCCCGCGTTGAACATTTCCTTCTACCAATCCTTCAATTATAGTGTGCAGTAGTCCTTCATGTACGCTAAGGAAATTATTTCTTCTTTCTTATTACAGAAATTATCTCAGGATCTCTACATCAACGAAAACCCAAACCCTCAGCCCTATGTACAGAAGATTATCAAACCTCCTAAGAGGAAAAAAAATATGCCCACAAATTGAATTTTTGAATATTCAATCAATCTTCTTATGTTCATAAATAAATAAAAATGGTTTATGTAAAAAAAAAAATAATAATAAGTTCGCCCCGGAGAGGAATGGAACCCGCGGTGTAGCGCTTATAAGGTAGGCGCGTTCTTCTCCCAACTAACTTGGCTAGCTTTATTTTAACATTAATTAGCAGGCCTTGATTAATGATGGACTTGCCAAGCAAAATGTCAAATCAAGGTAATTATTAATTGAAGGAAGAGAATTTTTAGTTTGTCTGTTGGGAGATAAATTTCAAATAAGTCTGTAATAAATACTCATGCTCGGAAAATACCCCAACCCGTAGGTACATACAACTCCACCAAGTTACTTCGGTGACTTCTTAATGTACTAATATAGTTTCGTATGATTTAGATTTAGATTTAATATGGTACATTTATTTTAACAAAAATTAAACTTTACTTAAATACTCAAAATCATCTGTATACCAACATTAAGGACATGGAAGGAGCCCATTTATTGTTTCTGAGCGTCCAAGGGTGTTTTAAATCCCAATCCTTCCAACACCATGAGATAGGTACCACTTGCCTATCTCGCGGACACGGAACATAAATAAATTTTTCTGTTTCATTAAAGCATCTCCTAAGCTAAGCCCTAACTTTTTTGGAGATGGTTCTCATTCTCATCTCTTGTCTAAACTAGGTAGGTATCTGTGTTTGGACTTCAACTAGAGGAGATATTTTGTACGATGTAAAAAGTACATGGAGTACTTATTTTTCTCTCGCATTTCAGCCCAAGATTCTAACGCCTAGTCTACTACCAGGGGAGGAGTTACTGTTTGAAGGTCTCAGGGCCTATCTGTTACCAGACGGTAGGGAGGAAGGTATTGGAGGAACAGTGGGAGGTCCGCCCCTGCTACCTGCTGAGGGCGCCATATTTGTTACCAACTATCGTATTATCTTCAAGGGAACCCCGCTGGATCCGTTTGGTAAGTAGAACTTCTACCTTAGTTTTACCCTATTTAAGGTTTTACTTTGAAATTTAAGGCTTGAATTAAGAAAATCCTGGTATCATACCTGATCTCTCAATGAAAGCTGCTGTTGTTCATGGAACATACGACGTACATGACAAGTCTGGCTGTTGGACCTTGAACTTGCAGCTAACCTCTGTCTTGCTGTGGGACTATAAATAGGGATCAGAGCAGCCAAACCCTAACCAGGCTGGCTAGCTGTAGGTTACAAATGTCGAAGGTGGGATTCGAACCCGGGACCTTCTGCATGGCAAGCAAGCGCGTTACCACTGGACCAACCGTGCTCTATACTCTATAGAATGGTCAAGGGTTCGAACTCCGATTGAGGCAGAAATCGCGTCATTCGTATCTGAGCGAGGTCCACCCTGGAGACCTTGTGATCAATGGGATGAACTATACTGCGAGTTCACTGAACTACTCCGTAGAGAGGCTCAAGATCAGAAGTGTGTACAACAACATATACAGGTGAGAATGGTCAAGGGTTCGAACTCCGATTGAGGCAGAATTTTTTTTGCTTTTCCGCTCCCTTGTAGTAATAAGAGATTCGATGATAGAGGGAACTGGAGGTGTTAACTCCAAGAACGGAGGTCTTATCGTCCCGAAATCGAAGAGAGAATGATGACAGGATAGGAGAAAGCCAGCCGTTCCGAGAACGCCCCTGCTACCTGCTGAGGGCGCCATATTTGTTACCAACTATCGTATTATCTTCAAGGGAACCCCGCTGGATCCGTTTGGTAAGTAGACTTCTATCTTAGTTTTACCTTCAATTACGAAAACCCTGGTATGATACTCGTGTCCGAATGAAAGTTGCTGTTGTTCATTGGACATAGATAACAAGTTTGGCTGGGGGACCTTGAAGAGGCAGCAGACCAGTGTCTATCTGTGGGACTATAAATAGGGAGGGATCAGAGCAGCCAAACTCTAACCAGCCTGGCTAGCTGGAGGTTACAAATTTATCATGCTTCAAAGGAAAAGCACAAATTAGCACAGATCCTCACGATGAGATGGTTGACTGCGGTTTGGGACGGGCCAAATAATCTTGGCTAGAGACCACGAATCCCATAGGACATAACTGTCCTTTGATTTTGGCTACAAATATTTACGAGTGGACGCCCTTCGCACTCAACTTAGCTTTCTTTAGCAAGGGGAATTTCAGGCTGGTATCCTCCCTGTCTAAAGTCCCCCGGACGGACTAAGTTAGTCTACTCCCTGTTTAAAGTCACCCAGCAAGACTTTGTTTATCTATTACAATACGCCGTCTTTTTTGTTCTCTCTTGCAGCATGTGAACAGGTAGTAACGCGGGCATTCCCCATCACTTCCCTCAATAAAGAGAAGAAGATTACCTCCCAGTACTTGTCACATTTAGATCAATCTCTACAGGAAGGATATCAACTTCGCTCGTCTACATTCCAGGTAACCGCCCTAACTTCAATGGGTTAAAAAATAATAATAATCCATTTTACATCAATGGGTTTGTGTTTAACCCTCGCATTCCCAGGGGTAGTTTTCAGACCCCCAAATACAGCCCAGAATTGATCAAATTGAAATATTCCAAACAGTATTTTTTTTCTACATATAGTGTCTAGTTCCCAATTAAGGAACTGTGAAGAAAAAAATGTTCAGCTACATATTGTTGAAATTTCTTGAACCGATCTTAGTGGTTATTGCGGGATAAACAGGTTGATGGTTCAAGTCTACGTCATGTTCACTGGGAAACGAGATGTGTGATAAGCTTTTAAGTATGTTTAACACGGGAGAAATTCTTTTTAAAATGGTCCAAACATAGGTGAACTTTTTTTTTACATTTTTCTTTCTTGTTTTGTTAACATTTCTTGGGATGTTTTCAGTTGATCTTGTGTTTAACCCTCGCATTCCCAGGGGTAGTTTTCAGACCCCCAAATACAGCCCAGAATTGATCAAATTGAAATATTCCAAACAGTAATTTTTTTTTCTACATATAGTGTCTAGTTCCCTATTAAGGAACTGTGAAGAAAAAAATGTTCAGCTACATATTGTTGAAATTTCTTGAACCGATCTTAGTGGTTATTGCGGTGGACTTCGGATAAACAAATGCTTCATTGATCAGAGGAAGTAGGACTGATTTATCTTGGTAAGTTTTAATTTTTAATTAATTTTAAAATTAATGGCTTAACAATAATGTTTAACTTGAACAATGTTTAAATTCAGATCGTGGTTCCGACCATAAAGGAGCATATTTTCGCATTCCTGAATGTAAAACTTTTTTTTACTTCTCAGGTTACAATCGCTCAAACCTCTACCTCCTAGAATAGTACCAATGGGACCTCACATTTCCAATATCAATGATACTAGACACATAGTCAGCAATTCTGCCAGACGGCTTGAGGTAAGTGATAAAGACGTTCAGATAAATGATTGAGTTATAACAGTGAATAATAAAGTCCAATTCCTACTATCCGTTCAGGTCATGCTCCAGTCACTGACCACAGTACCTACTTTCAACGTATGGTCAAATATTTTAAAGGTGATTTGATTATTTTTGATAGGATTTTTGTCACCCGTAAAAATATTTTAGTCCGTTAGTTAGTACTTGTACCTATTTATGTACCTACCTGCACCTAAAGTGGTGCAACTGTTGAGATAAAGGGATTACATGTCCTAATTACAGTCTATACAAGGCACTAATATCTACTTACCTTTATTTTTTTTAAGATTTAGGTCAAATCTACATACATACATACATAACCATTATCGTTCTATCCTATAGGACAGGTCGATGACCAAAGCCCCTCCACCAGACTCTATTGCTATATCTTTGGTTAGCCTTTATATCTTCCCAGTTTCCTTGTTTCTTCCCAACATCAAACTTGATAGGTCAAATCTACATAATTATCTTAATTTTCTTACCGTTTTTTCCTCTCTCCTCTCATCCAGGTCTTGCGGAGTTGTATCAATTGCATTTTCGACAACAAAATCTCGGATGCGCGCAAAACATTTCCCGCAGTCCTGCGCGCTCTCAAGACACGCGCCGCGCGCCTAGCCCTGTGTACAGAACTAGGACAATATGTAGTGGGTAATAAGGTGACATTGGAACACCAGCAGTTTGACCTGGTAGTCAGACTTATGAACTGTGCATTACAGGTAAGTAGTGTAATAATAATGGACTATTGTGAGGATGGTAACCACGAGGCGAGATTAAATCCGAACACGTTCTTTTAAGTGGTCAAATTCTCAAATAAATGAGGATAGAAATTAGAAATCCATGTCCCGACTGGGAATCACGCCCTCCTGTTTACCAGGCGAGCGTCTTCACCACTAAGCCCCCAAGGAAGTAGGCTCAGGTGTTCAGATAAAGGGAAACGTAAAGTTGAAACCGGGGCGAAGTTTTAACGCCTTACGCATTCTCTGTCACATCAATATGTAGTGGGTAATAAGGTGACATTGGAACACCAGCAGTTTGACCTGGTAGTCAGACTTATGAACTGTGCATTACAGGTAAGTAATAATAATGGACTATTGTGAGGATGGTAACCACGAGGCGAGATTAAATCCGAACACTTTCTTTTACGTGGTCAAATTCTCAAATAAATGAGGATAGAAATTAGAAATCCATGTCCCGACTGGGAATCACGCTCTCCAGTTTACCAGGCGAGCGTCTTCACCACTAAGCACCAAGACTCAGGTGTTAAGTTTAAAGGAAACGTAAAGTTGAAACCGGGGCGAAGTTTTAACGCCTTACGCATTCTCTGTCACAGTGCTCGGAAAATACCCCAACCCGTAGGTACATACAACTCCACCAAGTTACTTCGGTGACTTCTTAATGTACTAATATAGTTTCGTATGGACTTCAAATAGAGGAGATATTTTGTACGATGTAAAAGTACATGGAGCACTTATTTTTTATTATTACGATAGTAATAAAAAAAGGTATAGTGGACGGGCTATTGTATTCGCTTTGGTGTCTGTCTGTCAGTCTGTCAGTCAGTGCTTCTGTAGCTGCAGTTCTGTGGGCTCTGCTCACTCTGATAGCCATCTTTCATTGTTCTGATAGGAGTTTCTTCTTATATGTTTTCTTCTCCATAATATAGGACCATACTGGTGCTGCATAGAGCATGACGGAGTTGGACACATTTTGAAGGACTCTTCTTTTATTTTCGCCCGCCCCTCCTTGTCTTGGCAGTATTCTCGACAGTTTGGATGTGGATATTCGAGCTTTCTTGATTATTTGTTCTAGGTGGAGGTTGAAGTTTAGCTTTGTGTCCAGCGTGATGCCTAGATATTTCAGTTGGTTTTTCACTTCTATTCTATTTCCAGCCAGTTCAATATTGAGAGGTCTGCACTTTTTCTTACCAATGAGGAGTATTGCTTCCGTTTTCTCTGGGGCCAAGGCGAGTCCAGTGTTTGTCATCCATGTGTTCACTCTTTCCATTGTTAAGTTAATAATTTCTTCCAGAGTTTCTTCATTTTCAGCCATGGCTATGATAGCCAAGTCGTCAGCGTAGGCTACGAGTGTTATCCCCTCTGGTTTGTCAATCTCTAGCACATCATTGTACATGACATTCCACAGCACAGGTCCAACACAGCTTCCCTGTCTCTTTCCATTGTTAAGTTAATAATTTCTTCCAGAGTTTCTTCATTTTCAGCCATGGCTATGATCGCCAAGTCGTCAGCGTAGGCTATGAGTGTTATCCCCTCTGGTTTGTCAATCTCTAGCACATCATTGTACATGACATTCCACAGCACAGGCCCAACACAGCTTCCCTGCGGCACACCAACTGTCATTTCTCTGTTAATGTCATCTTCTGGTATAATTATTCTTCTATCCGTAAAGTAGCTTTGAAAGATTCTGACAAGATAATTAGAAAGTATTATTATTACTATTTGGTATATCTACCGGATGGTATATTTACTGGTACCACTGGATGTAGGAGGAGGAGCTAAGACACATCATAGACCTGACAAGCGACACCCTGTACCTGATGATGAACGACTCAGCAACAGTATGACTAACAAGTAAGTATTATTATTACTATTTGGTATATCTACCGGATGGTATATTTACTGGTACCACTGGATGTAGGAGGAGGAGCTAAGACACATCATAGACCTGACAAGCGACACCCTGTACCTGATGATGAACGACTCAGCAACAGTATGACTAACAAGTAAGTATTATTATTACTATTTGGTATATCTACCGGATGGTATATTTACTGGTACCACTGGATGTAGGAGGAGGAGCTAAGACACATCATAGACCTGACAAGCGACACCCTGTACCTGATGATGAACGACTCAGCAACAGTATGACTAACAAGTAAGTATTATTATTACTATTTGGTATATCTACCGGATGGTATATTTACTGGTACCACTGGATGTAGGAGGAGGAGCTAAGACACATCATAGACCTGACAAGCGACACCCTGTACCTGATGATGAACGACTCAGCAACAGTATGACTAACAAGTAAGTATTATTATTACTATTTGGTATATCTACCGGATGGTATATTTACTGGTACCACTGGATGTAGGAGGAGGAGCTAAGACACATCATAGACCTGACAAGCGACACCCTGTACCTGATGATGAACGACTCAGCAACAGTATGACTAACAAGTAAGTATTATTATTACTATTTGGTATATCTACCGGATGGTATATTTACTGGTACCACTGGATGTAGGAGGAGGAGCTAAGACACATCATAGACCTGACAAGCGACACCCTGTACCTGATGATGAACGACTCAGCAACAGTATGACTAACAAGTAAGTATTATTATTACTATTTGGTATATCTACCGGATGGTATATTTACTGGTACCTCTGGATGTAGGAGGAGGAGCTAAGACGCATCATAGACCTGACAAGAGACACCCTGTACCTGATGATGAACGACTCAGCAACAGTATGACCAACAAGTTAGTACTTCTTTCTTCTTCTTTTTAAGTTTCATAGAAGGAACTTTAACAACTGCAACACAAGTTATAGTTAATCTCCGGTTCTGCTATCTCACGCCATAGTGCTCCTCCAAAGCTTTTATTATTATTATTATTATTATTAAAGATTTTTTTCTTCAGATTAACATTATGAGGATCTTCGGGCTATTAAACCTTCGAACGACGAGAAATACTACAGTTTATTACAAAAATTACACAACACAAAATTGCAGTATTCAGGAACTCGAACCATCAACCTCGAGATGCAAGTTTTTAAAAAAAAAAAAAAAAAAAAAAAAAAAAAAATGAATTTTATGATTTTTTTTCCTCCCGCGTCCCTCTACTGGGTGTCTGATGTTTTTTTGTCCACGGTTGACATCGAACCGGGACCTTCTGCATAGCAAACATATTATAGGGCTCCAATCTATTATAGGGCAGTATGTGTAACAAATCCCAGAGATGGCATTTTGGTTGCTTAAATCAGTGATAAGGAGACAACCAGAAAATTCGGTGCGTAAACATGGGTGAGTGAGTAAATAAATATTATGGGTGATTCCCGAAGTGATAAGAGTGATGACTAGTAACATTGATAAGTAGGAGATCATGGGTCAGTTGCCGATAGTCAATAATACAGGGTGCGACGAATGATCTGGTCCGATAACTGACAAGGCGAAACCAGTGAGACAAAAAAAGGTGATGTAGACGAAATTACTATTCCTTATACTGCACTGTTCGATGTTTTTCAAGACAATAATGAGAGTAGTTCAGTGATTTCACTGTGAAAGAAGAAATCAGAGGTTTGGCGGAAAAGCTTTTACAGGTAATCCTGCCCACTTTTGGGGGAAAAATTCCCGAACAGACCCTAATTTTAATGAAATTAAGAAAACATTCAAACAATTGGTAAAGAAAATTCACTCACTAATATCCATCCGTTCAGGATAATATCCGAACCGGCAGCCTAGCGCTTACGAGGCAGACGCGCTACCAACCAAGCGAACTAGGCTGACTCGCAGTGGGTCTTATTGGATCCTAAATATTTAGAAATTACGAGCAACATGCCCTATTATGACGTGTATCATGGGTCAGTGCAGGGTCGAAATTTCCAGCACACACATTGAGTTACTGGTACCACTGGATGTAGGAGGAGGAGCTAAGACACATCATAGACCTGACAAGAGACACCCTGTACCTGATGATGAACGACTCATCAACAGTATGACCAACAAGTTAGTACTTCTTTCTTCTTCTTTTTCCTATAGGATATGGAAAGTAATGTAATCGGGTCAAATTTTCGATGGTCAGTTTTTAGTGTCAAAACACGTTTTGAGGTCCCTAGAGCCTTAAATCCAAAGTTTCAGCCATTGGTCCGTGTGTGTGTCGGTAAACAAAAGAAAAAAACTATCGAAACCTATCGATAGTCAAGCCTCAACTATCGATAGCGTTCGATAGTCAAAACTATCGATAGTGCCATCGATAGTTCTCCTCCTCTAATTTCAATGTGTGTGAATCCAGCCACTCAGATTCGTAGAAGCTTAAGTCTAACCCATTTTTTCGGGCTGTTTGCCCCTACACCTAAGTAGGTGTCCACAAGGGAGTCCTGACCATCGACCCTCGCCTAGTACCGATCCAAGAGAAAATAAACAAACCATAGTACCGACCCTGGCAGACAATCAAGAAATTAAGCTGAGTTTCTGAAATTTTCTCGGCGTGGGTCCATGGTCGCCGTTGGACATTTTTCTCATCAAATTTTGGGCCCGAAAGGAATAAATAAATAAAATGTTTTTATTGTAATATAAGTTAGGAATGTAACAAATTACAAAGTCATACAAATGATAATGAGGGGGAAAAGAAAAAACAAAAATAAAATAATTAGTATTTATAAAAAAGAATAGGTCATACAATCTGAGTGAGGTCTACAGTTTACTGAACCATTATTCTATATTCCATTCCATTCTATTCTATAATTTTGTCTGAGACGTATGCTGTGTCGTTTTGGCAACCCGAAATTTGGACAGTCCGTCAATAAATTTGATTGTTTGTCTCACAGGTGGATATTCCTAGTGGTATTACAAACCACGTGACAGATGCCAAAACATTAGAACGCATGGTAGAGAGGAGCTATGTTCGTGATTGTACAATACTGTTCTATTTCTATTCTATTCTATGCTACAGGTGGATATTCCTAGTGGTATTACGAACCACGTGACAGCTGAGTTTCTGAAATTTTCTCGGCGTGGGTCCATGGTCGCCGTTGGACATTTTTCTCATCAAATTTTGGGCCCGAAAGGAATCTGAGTGAGGTCTACAGTTTACTGAACACTATTATTCTTTATTCCATTCCATTCTATAATTTTGTCTGAGAAGTATGCTGTGTCGTTTTGGCAACCCAAACTTTGGGTAGTCCGTCAATAAATTTGATTGTTTCTCTCACAGGTGGATATTCCTAGTGGTATTACAAACCACGTGACGGATGCCAAAACATTAGAACGTATGGTAGAGAGGAGCTATGTACGTGATTGGACCAGACTGGGTCTAGGAGCAGGAGGAGGAGGAGGGGGGAAGAGTAAGGAACCATTCCGGATTAGTACGGTCAATTCTGCCTACATGATGTGTCGAAGGTGAGTCTTCTGAGATCCTATTTCTTATATGTTTTCTTGAAAAATGATGAACATTAATATGTTTTATCTTCTCATCACTACCTAAATTATTAGGTAAAAGCTTTGCATGTTTTTCTCAAAAAGGGAAAATTCGATCAGGAAATAGTAGATTGGAACATATCACATCTCTTCACACTCCATTTAGTTGTCAAGAACTGAAGGGTGTAAGATTGATTACCTTGCCCTTGGTATTAGCTTTGCATGTTTTTCTCAAAAAGGAAAAATTCGATCAGGAAATAGTAGATTGGAACACATCACATCTCTTCACACTCCATTTAGTTGTCAAGAACTGAAGGGTGTAAGATTGATTACCTTGCCCTGGGTATCAATTTAATTCGAAGAAACCATTACCATTTACTGATGAAAATTTGTAATGAAGCCCCTGGCGCAGCTTTGCATGTTTTTCTCAAAAAGGAAAAATTCGATCAGGAAATAGTAGATTGGAACACATCACATCTCTTCACACTCCATTTAGTTATCAAGAACTGAAGGGTGTAAGATTGATTACCTTGCCTTGGGTATCAATTTAATTCGAAGAAACCATTACCATTTACTGATGAAAATTTGTAATGAAGCCCCTGGCGTGGTTCGAAAATAACTTCGAGTTTTATTATTCGCTAGGTAAATGCCGATTTAAAGTTTACGTAGTCAACTTTGTGTCGTCAATCACCCCGCTCTACTGCTCTTTCTCAGTGCCTCATTTCCTATTCCATTGTTCTCAGTTACCCCGCTCTCCTCGTAATGCCGGCGTCAATCACAGATGAGAGTGTGCGTAAGATTTACCGCTGTTACCGGCACGGTAGAGTTCCGGCAATAACATGGCGACATGGTAAAAACAAGAGTCTTCTAGTCCGAGGGTCCGGGGCTCAGTCCCATGATTATTGGTAAGCCGCGACCCAACTTTCAGTAATTAAGCTCTCTTGAATTACCATTTTAGAGTATGTGTCTTTTTGTGGTTTTTATGGCTTGGTGACAATATTGTTCTGGAGAAGCTCTTCCACTCAACCACTGCTATGACTAACAAGTAAGTATTATTATTACTATTTGGTATATCTACCGGATGGTATATTTACTGGTACCTCTGGATGTAGGCAGAGTTGTGGCTGGGGCATGTCAGATTCTAGTCTCAGTATTAACTCGCTGCTATTGGCGGCGGAAGACAACACGCTGACCCCGGAGAATTCCCGTCGCTCCAACCCGTTCAGCAAACCTATGTCTACCATGGGGTGAGTGGATTTCTTATTAATTAAATTTATGAATGAATGAACTGTTTTAATAGTTTTATTTATACAGATATGTATGTTAACAATGTTAAAGCTAATACCTATAATACTTAATACTAATATCTAATCAAATTTAATGAAATTATTATCAAATCATGGAATCTCTTTGGTAAAGCAGAGAACTTTTTCACACTTTTTGTTGTGTTAAAGCAGAAAGCTTTTTCACAAATTCGGTGTGGTAAAGCTGAGAGTTTTTCCACAGTTTTTGTTGTGGTAAAGCAGAACGGTTTTGCACAATTTTTGTCTTCTGAGTTAAGTCTAAAGTTCACTAAACTATTCCACAGTTTTTGTTGTGGTAAAGCAGAACGGTTTTGCACAATTTTTGTCTTCTGAGTTAAGTCTAAAGTTCACTAAACTAATTGTATCTTTTTTAAAGAGATTTGATCGAGGTAACTGTAACTGCTAAGGTCTTACCGTCCCTAAATCTTGAATGTTTCCGTCGTCTCATACATAAGATCCGACACCCATCTCATATTCTGCATCACTTCGCGTTCTGTGGACAACAGATGGTGCCCCAGATACCGCTCAATGAGACCAAAGGCAAGAATGCGTCGCTCAAGTAAGTCAGAGATTAATGGAAGAGTGTTTTGTTAAGTTCTAGTATTATACCATAAAAAGTCCCCAAAAATTCCGCGTCGGCTTTTGTCACAATCGCGGAAAAATTTGGCATAAAAATCTCATTTTCCGAAGGAATTTTGCAAGAAGTCAAAAATTTGACTTCTTGATCTTGAAAGATTTGACATCAAGAAGTAAAACGAAGATTTCTACAATTTGACACCAATAACTTTTTGTTGGATGTTGGGGTTGTTTGCTAATTTTACTATACTATCCATGATTCATGCAGAGTAGGAAGTGCGAAGTGGCGGGAACAGGGCCAGGCCTCTACGCCGCAGTTAACTCAGTGGGCTTCGAATCTTAAAGTTGGTCGTTCGAGTCCAAATGAACTCACGAATTGTTCCTAGTTGTATTAACTGGGGAACGATGTTTGTGACAAGCCTTTAAATATGGCTCAACACAGTTGAAATTACTTTCAAATGTAAATAATAAATAATGTATATTTACGGGACGAGCCCTTTTTAAAAATCACAAACATTTACAGAGAAAAAAAAGAAAAATTCCGTTGGTCCTCATTTTTCCTGCTCCATGGCTTTGAAACATCACCCAAGTAAGCGCAACTGATCTAGAAAAAAAAGAAAAATTCCGTTGGTCCTCATTTTTCCTGCTCCATGGCTTTGAAACATCACCCAAGTAAGCTCACTAAACTAATTGTATCTTTTTTAAAGAGATTTGATCGAGGTAACTGTAACTGCTAAGGTCTTACCGTCCCTAAATTAAAGAGAGCAGGAAGACAGGATAAGAGAAAGCCAGCCTTTCCAAGAACGAACCCTATCTGTTTAGGATAAAGTCGTCCCCGGGCGGGAATCGAACCCGCGACTTTGTGCTTACAAGACAGACGCGCTACCAACACGCTAACTGGACTTTGGCTATCCCTTTGTTTGCAGTGTATTCCCACGAGGTTCAGGGGGTAAAACCAGTGGCGGCACCGCGGGGAGTAAATCATTCGCCAGATGGGGATCACTCAAGGATCGCCGGAACAGCAATTCCAACTTCCCGCCTAGTGGTAACGCGACCGGCCCTGGTGGTCCTTCCAGTACCAATCTACGCTCCCCTCATAATCCAGCCCGGCTCAGTGCAGATTCTGATAGTGGCAGTGAATCGGTATGTAGCCTATGTACTTTTTTATTGTACTAAAAATAGCAATAAAATGATGGGGATCACTCAAGGATCGCCGGAACAGCAATTCCAACTTCCCGCCTGGTGGTAACGCGACCGGCCCTGGTGGTCCTTCCAGTACTAATCTACGCTCCCCTCATAATCCAGCCCGGCTCAGTGCAGATTCCGATAGTGGCAGTGAATCGGTATGTAGCCTATGTACTTTTTTATTGTACTAAAAATAGCAATAAAATGGAAAAAAATTAATAGTCTCTCTTTAACTCCAGCGTCCTAGTTCTGACACACAATCGGATGTAGCAAGAAAAGCTTCAGACCAAGGTCTGTCGGACGGGCTGAGGTCTGAGTATGAGTAATCATAATCAGCCAGTCACGCAATATTTGTCTCCAATTTTTACGTCTTTAATTACACTGTCAGTGTCAATAAGCTATAAGTAAACAATTTTAGAAATAATGACTAGAAAAACGAGTAAAAAAAAGTAATAAGTATACAATATACATAGGTAAAAGAGAATAATATAAATATAAATGACTAGAATAATTTTCATTGACACAGTGAAAACACAATGCAAGTCAACAAGGAACATGTTAGAACCTAAAGTCATTGTGTTTAATATTATATTCACCCATTCATCTCGTCTACTTCCCAGGGGCTATGCGAAGAAGGCCATCGCTAAGACGGCCCGTACATTATGCAACTATCAGGGGCGGTCGTAGACTTGTTGGATGTTCAGGGAAGTTCTGTGATGCTGTGCCTGGAAGATGGATGGGACATTACATGCCAAGTGAGTATAACCGGCCCTGTGCTTATTTTTTATTAATTTATTTTTCTTTTAATAGGAGGGTTTTCCGCTCTTCCTCCAAACCACTATTTTGTGTCCTTTGGTACTGAACACTGTACTTTTATGAAGGTCCATAATTAAGGAACCTGATGACGTAGTGCTCAATTCACTCTTCTGGTAAATAGGAAGACTTGGGTTCAATCCCGAGGCATGGTATTTTATCCTTTTTCTAGAACACAGAAATCTGCTCCTGAGTTTATAATAAGTTAATAAGCTTACCAGATGAGATTATTGGAATATAAATTTACAGTGAATGATCAATAATAAATAATCCTTTTTCTTTGAAAATTTTTCTCCCTCAGCTATCGTCTCTAGCACAACTATGTCTGGATCCTTACTATCGTACGTTGGAAGGGTTTCGTGTTCTAGTTGAGAAGGAATGGATCGCATTTGGTCACCGGTTTAGTCACCGAAGTAATCTCAACGTTCACTCACCGGCTTCAGGATTCACGCCAACCTTCCTCCAGTTTCTGGACGCTGTACATCAGGTATGAAGGTTTTTTTTTTAGGTACCTTTAATATAAATTCTGTTTTCTAAATAGTGGTTCAGTGCTCTGTAGAACTCAGGAAAACTACATGGACCCTATCGGGTTCAGAATCTAGGCTTGCACACCGGAGATCCTGGGTTTGATTCCCAGCAAAGCCGAACTTCTTTCTTCTCTGTGCTTGGAAGACAGGGTGTATTCAGCCTCGTGAGGACAATTGACCTAGCTACTTTGATCGAGTAGCGACCAGTGGCAGCATTACCAGAGATCTATACCTAGATATTACAGAATTCTACAAAAATTGTGCAAAGGGTCTCCTCAGCTTCACATAAAATGTAATGAATTAGTTTTTTTTTTTTTTTTTCTAAATTTCACCAAAATCAAACAAACTGTTCCAGAGAGTTATCAAACAAACAAAAATAAGAATCGTGTATTCAAAACTGAGTACTCACTTCATTCTCTCCCCTTCTTCCCAGATCCTAACCCAGTTCCCGCTAGCGTTTGAATTCAATGACTTCTACTTGAGATTCCTGGCGTACCATTCTGTATCGTGTAGGTTTCGTACGTTCCTATTGGACTGTGAGCTGGAGAGAGTGGAGTTTGGATTTGCCGCTGTGGAGGACAAACGAGGCTCACTCACTTCTCATCACAAGGGTGAGTAAGCATTTTTTTTTTTTTTTTTTTGAAAAATGATGAAACATATTAATATGTTTGATCTTCTCATCACTACCTAAATTATTAGGTAAAAGCTTTGCATGTTTTTTCTCAAAAAGGGGAAAATTCGATCAGGAAATAAGTAGATTGGAACATATCACATCTCTTCACACTCCATTTAGTTGTCAAGAACTGAAGGGTGTAAGATTGATTACCTTGCCCTTGGTATTAATTTAATTCGAAGAAACCATTACCATTTACTGATGAAAATTTGTAATGAAGCCCCTGGCGTGGTTCGAAAATAACTTCGACTTTTAATATTCGCTAGGTAAATGCCGATTTAAAGTTTACGTAGTCAACTTTGTGTCGTCAATCACCCCGCTCTACTGCTCTTTCTCAGTGCCTCATTTCCTATTCCATTGTTCTCAGTTACCCCGCTCTCCTCGTAATGCCGGCATCAATCACAGATGAGAGTGTGCGTAAGATTTACCGCTGTTACCGTCACGGTAGAGTTCCGGCAATAACATGGCGACATGGTAAAAACAAGAGTCTTCTAGTCCGAGGGTCGGGATATCATGGCAAGGGAGTTATCGGTATGCTCAAGGCCACGCACCCGTCTTCTACAGGTGAGCATAGGGTTAGGTAGCATGCAAAATTAATAGCATGGGAAAAGACAAAAAAGGAAGAGAGAAAAAAAGGCACAGAAGAAAAAATATGAATAAAGAAAGAGAAGAAAAGGTAAGGTACAGTGGAGAAAATAGAACAAAATGCAGGAGACAAAAAAAAAAAACACAGAAGAATCTGGAAAAATCAATGACAAAAGAATGAAGAAAAAAAAAAGATCTAAGATGCAGAAGAAGGAAGGAAGGAAGCAGAATAAAACTTGGGGAAAAAAGGGCAAAAAAGACAGAAAAGCCATTCAAAATCCTCCAGATTTTATCCTATAAGTTTTCCAAGCCTCGGAAAATGATCCATTAATCCGACCTAAAACGTTTTTCATTTACTTCCCCAGGCGTTTCAAATTCACTAGGTCAACAGAACCTGGGCCAATCAGTATTTGATTTCATAGAGAAGCATCATGCCCGATCTCCCATGTTCTTCAATTTCCTCTACACACCTGATGTGGAAAACCCTGTAAGTAATAATAATAATAATAATAATAATAATAATAATAATAATGCATGAGCTTTTTTAAGATAAAACATTCCTTGTTTATCCTGCCCAAATAGGTCCCAGGTCCCAGCAGTATTTTCAGTTTTTAGAAACAAATCAGTTCGGGTCAAACACCATTCAAGATTAAACAAAAAGGAAGGAATTTTAATTGTGTTAAGCATAAATGCTTGTCACAAATGTCGTTCCCTGCTTAATACACTACGCTAAATTTTATGACTTGACTTGGACTCGAACCACCAACCTCCAGATCCGAAGTCCACCACGCTAACCACTGCACCACTGAGGTTGGTTTCAAGATTAAACAATATTCGAGACTAGATAGATACCTAGAGTCCTAAGTTCCTAACACAATAATATGTAGATCAAAGACCACACTCACAAAGAAAGAGAGATCCACAATAATACCAAAGCCGTGTAAAATGAATTGGTTGTACCAATAATAATCATCAGTTTCTTTTGAATTCATAATAAAACGATAATCAAAACATTTGTCAGCATATAAATGAGGATTTATTCTTAATTTGAGATAATAGGGGGGAGGGGGGTGAATTAGTAGCGTCCCCCCGCCCCACCCCAGCTCACATATGGGTTAAACATTGTACCCCTACACCGCACAACTTTGAACGGTCATTTAGGGCACCGCGGCCCAAAAAGTTTGAGAAACCCAGGATTAGAACAAATAGATTAGAAGAGACCTCAAATAGAACTAAGAAGTTTATAGTGGAAAACCATCATGGTGAGGAGAAGAAGAAGAAGAAGAAGAAGAAGAAGAAAAACTGTTCAGTGTTACGAAATCTGTAGTGCATCATCGAATCTTCCTATACAACCTTTTTTACCCACCGTGTATGGACGAATAGAATAGAATTGTCAGAAGACAGTCAAGTTGCTTCTAAATGCGCTCTCTAATTTTCCCTCAACTTCCAGGTACGACGAACAAGTCAGCTCGTAAGGTAGTCACATTTGGCTACAACAATGTAGATCAGAGCATACCAGATGCATTCTCCTATGTCCTGGAAGAAATTCATCGACTGGAGAGTGAGCTGGGACTTCTGCCACAGAAATGGAAAATGCTGTGGGATAAATTAGAACTGCCTACCACAGACTCTCTCACGGTAAGAATTCGTTCCTTCATAAATCAAATCTAATCATGAATTCTTCGTGGTAAAGCAGATTCTTCACAACTGCCTCCTTTACTATTAGCAACGTCAATCTTTTTACACTGCTAATGCCGCCACTGGTCACTACTCAATTAAAGTAGCTACTCAATTGTCCTCACTCTGGCTGGGGGGACTTTAAACAGGGAGAATACCAGCCTGAAATTTTCCTTGCTAAAGAAATGGGAATGGTTGAGTGCGAAGGACTACTAGTCTGAAATTTTCCTTGTTAAAGAAATGGGAAAGGTTGAGTGCTAGGGACATCCACTCGTAAAATTTTGTAACCAAAACGAAATGTCAGCCCAAAAGCGATCACCCTAGGGCTGATTGAAAGGCTGACGAAAAATGCCGACCCCGTCTGAACACGGGAGAGAGCGAAAAAGAAGACTTGAGAAAAAAAAATCCTACAGACCCGCCCAAGGAAGGCCCAAAATCAGCAATATCACGTTAACAAACCAGTTAAAACTAGAAGGGAAAAAAAGAACTAACAGACTAACAACACAAACAAAGGTATATACCTATCAAATATGTTGGACATTATAATAGTCTGCGGGGGTAAAGGGACTTTTCAGTCACATCCTAGCAGTATAAATGAGGTATATTCTATTCTATTCCAATTTCTTCTCTTCTGTCATACTATGTTCAATAGGTGTAGACACAGGATCTGACGATGATATGGTTTATCCCGGTGGTAGACTAGCGGGTGCAACCCATGGCACACTAGGTCAGCAGAACCTGGTAGGGTCGCGCTTCGCGCTCCCTTGTTTACGGTCGCGCTGCGCGCTCCCGGGGCTTCGCGGGGTTGTGCATGTGGTCGCGCTTCGCGCTCCTTTCTTTACGGTCGCGCTGCGCGCTCCCGGGTCTGCGCAGGGTGTGCATGAGGTCGCGCTTCGAAATAAGTGAAAAAATAATCAAATCACATATTTACCTATTTGTTGTAAAGCAGAGCTTTTTCACAACTTTTGGGGATATCACACATATCACAGCACTACTAAGTGCCTCCTTTGAAACCAATTTCCATATTTCAATAATCTTTTTACACTGGTGGCTACTCGATGAAAGTAGCAATAAAATTATCCTCACTAGGCTGAGTGCAACCCGAACTCCGAGCAAAAAGTCGAAAAAACTTCGGCCCCGCCGGGAATCGAACCCGGGACCTCTGATGTACAAACCTAGTGTAATACCCACAGAAGTTGCTTTAAAAAAATGGAAAGAAAATAATAGAAAGTAAAAAAAGTTATCTGAGTAATAAGAGTAATCTACAATAACTGAAGGACAAAATTTTGCCAAAAAAATGTGGAACGCTTCACGATTTTGCGTGTCATCCTTGCGCAGGGGCCATGCTAATCTTCTCTGTATCGTTCCAATTTTAGTATATGTACTGCCGAAGCAGTACGACCGATGGAGCAAAACTCCGCATATTTAAACAAACTCGTGAAGAAAAAACGGGTTCTCGAAAACACGCAAACTTTCAAAGGCGTTTTTATAAAAATTTCACAATGGGAACCCCAATTTTTTTCGTCGGATATAAATAGGGAAAAGTAAAATCTTGCCGGTAATGTAAATTTCCCATCAATTAAATTTAAGCAAATGCCCGAAATTTGCTGCTAACTCCGCATATTTAAACAAACTCGTGAAGAAAAAACGGGTTCTCGAAAACACGCAAACTTTCAAAGGCGTTTTTATAAAAATTTCACTCTGGGAGCCCCAATTTTTTTTGACGGATATAAATAGGGAAAAGCGAAATCTTGCCGGTAATGTAAATTTCCCATCAATTAAATTTTAGCAAACGACCGAAATTTGCTGCAAAAATATGCCGGTTCGCGGTTTTCTAACTTCTCGCGTGAAGAACATCATGCATAGTTGAAGCGAAGTATGAAAGTAGGGGAAGTGAAGAATGAATGAAATTTGTAGGGTGGGGAAATGAATGAGGTCAGGTTTCTTACAGGGTAACTCAGAAGAGTATACGATACTAGGTACTACAATATGGAATTCATTACAGTAATTTCGTTTGAAATTATTATGATGTAAATTTATTTTTAAATCAAATTATTTTGTTCACAATTAAACAAAACATTTTTGTATTAAATTTATAATTTTTTTCCATTTGACCAAAAAAAGTAGACTAAAAAATAATAATAATAATAATGGATATTGACTTGGCTTTGACTCTGTATATTATGCAACAGATGAGAACATAACATAAGAACATAACCCAATCACTCTTCTTCTGAGTTCAACCCCTCGTATAAGTAGGTATATTGGACAGGTTTATAATGATCTTATAGTCGAGGTTATGTTACCATGGAAACCACATAACAAGTAGGTACATATTCCTTGTAAACGCTAGGTCACGGGTTCGATCCCCGGCCGGTGTGCTATTTTATATCAAACAGATGCGGTTCGTTCTCGGAACGGCTGGCTTTCTCCTATCCTGTCCTCCTTCTCTCTTCGGTTTCGGGGGAAAAAAGAACCTTTTTTGTCCCATCGAACTTTTTTTTTAAGGCGCGTTACGCACTGAGGTAACACGTCGCAAGTCGCAAGATGCTACTGCTTACGTCCTGAATCTTGTTCAAAGAAACATGAACTTTCACATTGGAGTAACAACTAACAACATGTGACAATAAATATGAACTGCGTAGGTATCAAAAAATAATTTTTCCCACAAACAATCTTAGGTATTCCATACCTCGGCTGGGATTGAACCCACGCCCTCCTGTTTACCAGTCGAGCGCCTTGACCACTACACCACCGAGGCATTAAAGAGAATAGGCCAAATAGATTAGTTAGAAGAGACCTCAAATAGAACTAAGAAGTTTATAGTGGAAAACCATCATGGTGTGAAGAAGAAGAAAAACTGTTCAGTGTTACAAAATCTGTAGTGCGTCATCGAATCTTCTTATACAACCTTTTTTACCCACCGTGTATGGACGAATAGAATAGAATCATGTGCAAGATGGAGGTACACTTACCAATCAGACCATAGCACGATTCCATGACTCGGGATCTGTCAATTCTAGTAAGTTCATAGTTTAGCCCCTCAGTAACAATCGTCGTCTGGTCGAAAAGGATCCACCTTACTGGGATTCCGACCAGTCCGGACCGACAAGCGCCGTCGGTCCACCACTACTAAACTTTTAGTAAAGTGGTTTCACCCTAAATTGGGTGACAAGCTGGCCGCCGCGCCTCCTAACGCTTATTCAGCCCGGGACCGGAAAAAGCCATCAGCACGGAATTGTCCAGGTGGTCACCCATCCTGTTACCAACCACGCACAACGCTGCTTAACATGAGTGATCCACTGGAAACTGTTGTATTCAACGTGCTTTTGCCGCTGGTACATTTATAGCTTATAGTGTGGCAGTTTCTCGAGACAACTCACATACAATTTGTCCGATTTTAACGAAATTACCGCTATTTCATTCAAAACTTAATGTACGATTTCCTCCCCTGCGGGAATCGAACCCGCGGCCTAGCGCTTACAAGGCAGACGCACTACCAACTAATTTGCTTTGGGAGTTGAATGAAATTTTTAGAATTTGCTCTCTACTTGTTTCTTTCGTTTAATATTGCTTCTTGTTATTAATCATGATTATTCTGTCGCGGGAATCGAACCCGCGGCCTAGCGCTTACAAGGCAGACGCACTACCAACTAATTTGCTTTGGGAGTTGAATGAAATTTTTAGAATTGGCTCTCTATTTGTTCCTTTCGTTTAATATTGCTTCTTGTTATTAATCATGATTATTCTGTCCCCCACAGCGGCACTCTTCATTCTCCACCCAACTGGTCCGATGGCATGGTCGTCTCCTACACAAACGTTCCACCCTCGAGATCCTCATGCGTGGCAAACTGACCAACAGCGGCGTTCCAAGCTCGACCAATGAGAACGCAGGAAACTCGACAGCCCCTCCCCCTCATGTGTACTCGCACCCTCATAGGTTCGAGAGGCATAACTTCACCACGCCCACTTACTGTGATCTGTGTACAAATCTGCTGTGGGGACCAGTGAAGGTAAGTAACGCTTGGGGGATCTTACTCGCCTTATGACCCTTATGTGGTGTGGCTTAACCTATGTGCTCACGATATCTGAGTTATCGCCTATAAATCAACCGGTAATTCAGTGAACTCAAAAGGGCCCCTGGGGGTCCCCGAAACTTATATAGAAACAATATCCTTCGTTTCAGACATTAGGCAGTCAAGATATATATGTATTTCCTATATTTATTTACGGGACTAACCCTTTTTACAATAATGACAATAGAAAAAAAGTACAATAAAACTAAACAAACACAAACAACAATCAAATACAGTAGAAAAGAAAAGTAAAATGAAATATAAAAAGTAAAGTAACATTTCATGAAGATTTCTATTTTAGGTTTGACGGAGAGATCTGTAATAACTAATACATAACCTAATAACTGAGGTCTTATTATCATCCTGAAATCGAAGAGAGAAGGAAGACAGTATAGGGGAAAGCCTGTCGTTACGAGAACGAACGAACCTTCTCTGTTCAGGATAAAGATCACCTCGGGCGGGAATCGAACCAGCAATATAGCGGTTACGAAGCAGACGCGCCACACTCCAAACTAACTAGGCTAACTAGACATTCTTAAATGAATAAGTAGATAAGTACTAATGTTCTGATTTGGTTTCACATTTTACATTTGGTTTTGGTTTTGCAGACCTCGATGCGATGCTGTGATTGTGGCTACAGTTGTCATGAGCGATGTGCTGAGGGCGTACCAAAGAATTGTACCAAATATAAGAATGTGCAAGATGGAGGTACACTTACCAATCAGACCATAGCACGATCCCATGACTCTGGATCTGTCAATTCTAGTAAGTTCATAGTTCAATTATTTCATTTATTCAAGTAGGAATTTTACAGCAGGGCGTACCTACCAAAGAATTGTACCAAATATAAGAATGTGCAAGATGGAGGTACACTTACCAATCAGACCATAGCACGATTCCATGACTCGGGATCTGTCAATTCTAGTAAGTTCATAGTTTAGCCCCTCTAAAGGTTGGATGGTAGAGAAAGGCTCTGCCAAAATACCAACAAAGAAATGTTAATTTTTACTAACCACGCGCAACGTTACTTAACTTAAGTGATCCTTGGAACGGTTGCATTCAGCGTGCTATCGCCGCTGGGTTTTAAGACTTTTGATTGGTCCTTGCAGTTGGTTACCTATATTCTACCTATCTTAAAGGTTGGATGGTAGAGAAAGGCTCTGCCAAAATACCAACAAAGAAATGTTAATTTTTACTAACCACGCGCAACGTTACTTAACTTCAGTGATCCTTGGAACGGTTACATTCAGCGTGCTATCGCCGCTGGGTTTTGAGACTTTTGATTGGTCCTTCCAGTTGGTTACCTATATTCTACCTATCTTCGTCAGTGCTTTAGTAATGGCAAACTTTAGGTACCCTAGAAGAGAAAACAGTATCTTTTTCCTTTTTGTGCTTTTTATTTATACGTATATATTTTTTGTTCACAATTACTATTCAGTTACCGTTAATATTTTCTTTATTTATTTTGTACTGTACAGTTGATAGTAAACGTAGAAACAATTGTTATAGAAACAGGTACAGCAGTTATTTTTAGCTAAATCCCCTCTCAGGATGAGCTTTTTTTATCGTAAATTTTCTAATATGTATGTACCTACCTAGATAGTCGAATGCTATTGGTCAGAAGTGGTAGCAAGGATTTAATGGTCGAATCGAATTCTCGATTACTATTGGTCAAAAATTGGTACCTACCAACGATTTATTATTATTATTTTTACTATCCAAATGTTTATTAATGTACACTTCTTAAGTGATCTATTCCTAGAGTCCTAGAGAGTATAGCAAAAGTCTTCACTAGCCTCTATTCTTTTCTGGGTGATTTAGCTTTTGGTAAAGTGTTACACGCTTTAGAGATAGGGAGATACCTAGTTAACATTATTATTCTATTCCACTAATATTAAAAAGCTTTTTAATGTACACTTCTTAAGTGATCTATTCCTAGAGTCCTAGAGAGTATAGCAAAAGTCTTCACTAGCCTCTATTCTTTTCTGGGTGATGTAGCTTTTGGTAAAGTGTTACAGGCTTTAGAGATAGGGAGATACCTAGTTAACATTTTTATTCTATTCCACTAATATTAAAAAGCTTTTTTTTCTAGTTTGCGTTTGAGTTTTTATCGCTTTAATCTAATGGATCCACCTTTCACCTTGCATTTCGCCTGTCGCAAAAGTTATGACATAATGTTACAGCAGAAAAACCCTTTAAAAACATTGTAGAACCATTATTTTAACTACTGTGACATTAAAATATTGCGAAAATTTATAATTTTTTAGTTAAGAACTTACATTTTCGAATTTATTAATAAATAATTAGTAAATAACTTGCTTGCACGTATTTATAAATTAGTAAAACTAGCCAGCATGTGTGTCTGTCGATTTCAGCGGTGAATTGTCAAACGCAACGTATTATTATGTGTAGGGTGTGTTTAATGGAAATCTAAGTCGATGCTAAGTAAAAATACTCATTATCCATGTACAAGTTTGTAATCGCGTTTGAGTTTTTATCGCTTTAATCTAATGGATCCACCTTTCACCTTGCATTTCGCCTGTCGCAAAAGTTATGACATAATGTTACAGAAGAAAAACCCTAAAACATTGTATAACCATTATTTTAACTACTGTGACATTAAAATATTGCGAAAATTTATAATTTAGTTAAGAACTTACATTTTCGAATTTATACATTAATATATCACACATGGCCGCGATGCTTAGCGTGTAATCAAATAAATAAATAAAATAAATACATTAATATAAATATAAATTTAATAATAAATAAAAAGAATTGTACCAAATATAAGAATGTGCAAGATGGAGGTACACTTACCAATCAGACCATAGCACGATCCCATGACTCGGGATCTGTCAATTCTAGTAAGTTCATAGTTTAGCCCCTAAGTAACAATCGTCGTCTGGTCGAAAAGGATCCACCTTACTGGGATTCCGACCAGTCCGGACCGACAAGCGCCGTCGGTCCACCACTACTAAACTTTTAGTAAAGTGGTTTCACCCTAAATTGGGTGACAAGCTGGCCGCCGCGCCTCCTAACGCTTATCCAGCCCGGGACCGGAAAAAGCCATCACGGAATTGTCCAGATGGTCACCCATCCTGTTACCAACCACGCACAATGTTGCTTAACATGAGTGATCCATCCGTCGGTCCACCACTACTAAACTTTTAGTAAAGTGGTTTCACCCTAAATTGGGTGACAAGCTGGCCGCCGCGCCTCCTAACGCTTATTCAGCCCGGGACCGGAAAAAGCCATCAGCACGGAATTGTCCAGGTGGTCACCCATCCTGTTACCAACCACGCACAACGCTGCTTAACATGAGTGATCCACTGGAAACTGTTGTATTCAACGTGCTTTTGCCGCTGGTACATTTATAGCTTATAGTGTGGCAGTTTCTCGAGACAACTCACAATTTGTCCGATTTTAACGAAATTACCGCTGTTTAATTCAAAACTTAATATACGATTTCCTCCCTCAGGTGTAACTGCCAAGCAGAACCAGCAATATTACGATCAGTTCTCATCGAATGTGGCCGAGAATCGAACCCATGAAGGCTACCTGTACAAACGAGGAGCGCTACTGAAAGGTTGGAAACAGCGGTGGTTTGTGCTAGACAGTATTAAACATCAGCTGAGATATTATGATGCGATGGAAGATTCACATTGTAAAGGATATATTGGTAAGTAAAGAACAGAGGAAAGTAATACTGACTTCATAAGCCAATGGAAAATGCTGTGGGATAAATTAGAACTGCCTACCACAGACTCTCTCACGGTAAGAATTCGTTCCTTCATAAATCAAATCTAATCGTGAATTCTTCGTGGTAAAGCAGAGAGCTTCTTCACAACTTTAGTGGGTATCACAGCATTACTAATTGCCTCCTTTACTATTAGCAACGTCAATCTTTTTACACTGCTAATGCCGCCACTGGTCACTACTCGATTAAAGTAGCTACTCACTTGTCCTCACGAGGCTGAGTGATCCCCGAACTCCAAGCACAGAGCCGAAAAAACATCGAACCCGGGACATCCCGAGTGCGCCCACTCAGCCTCGTGAGGAAAATGAGTAGCTATGACATATAAATGCGCAGAGCGACCGGTGCCAGCATGGTAGGTAAACATTGGATGTTTGGATGTTAGGATTATTGAGATATTGGGAAAAATCCTACAATGCTGCAGTGAGCACCAAAGTTGTGATATAATAACAC
>NW_007378918.1:0-26941 GCF_000475195.1 Diaphorina citri | reverse complement strand
GGAAAAATCCTACAATGCTGCAGTGAGCACCAAAGTTGTGATATAATAACACAAAGAAACTGCATTTACATTTATTTCAATTCTATGTTTACAGCTACGCACAAACAGGCGGACATACAACTTCTGTGCCAACGATGCTGCCAATGCTCAAGAGTGGATTGAGAAAATCCAGGCCTGTTTGCAGTAGATAATATCTAACCTTGGATTGTACAACATGGACATTCAACTGAGGCCTTGTTGTATAAGTAGCTGCCAATGCTCAAGAGTGGATTGAGAAAATCCAGGCCTGTTTGCAGTAGATAATATCTAACCCTGGATTGTACTGTACAACATGGACATTCAACTGAGGCCTTGTTGTATAAGTCAATCCTATTAGCAGTTAAGTACAGGTTAAATTCTGTGCCAACGATGCTGCCAATGCTCAAGAGTGGATTGAGAAAATCCAGGCCTGTTTGCAGTAGATAATATCTAACCCTGGATTGTACAACATGGAAATCCAACTGAGGCCTTGTTGTACAAGTCAATCCTATTAGCAGTTAAGTACAGCTTAAATCATCTTATTGCATAACCATTTCTCCTGTAAAAATTTGTATAAGTCAATCCTATTTGCAGTTAAGTACAGCTTAAATCATCTTATTGCATAACCAGTTCTCCTGTAAAAATCGAGCCTGGATTTTAAAATTCCAATTGAGGCCTTGTTGTACAAGTTAGTCTTATTTGCAGTTAAGTACAGTCCAAATCTTTTTGTATAAAATACCTAAGCGGTGTTCTTATAGTCGAGGTTATGTTACCATGGAAACCACATAACAAGTTAACAAGTACATATTCCTTGTAAACGCTAGGTCACGGGTTCGATCCCCGGCCGGTGTGCTATTTTATACCAAACAGACTAAGCGGTGTATAAATTCAACCGAAACCTTATTGTATAACAATTTCTCCTGTAAAAATCCTGGATTGTATAAGATTTGTAAAATTCCAGCCGAGACCTTATTCTGTAACACAAACACAACTCGTTTTTATTTTGTAGCAAAAATTCAGTCTACATCTTATTGTATTACATAAATGTCATAGATTCTAGCTAACTTAAGATAAAGGTACGTAGAAATTATAGTCACTCAATTTGAGTAAAAAAAAATAAGCGGTGTATAAATTCAACCGAAACCTTATTGTATAACAATTTCTCCTGTAAAAATCCTGGATTGTATAAGATTTGTAAAATTCCAACCGAGACCTTGTTGTGTAACACAACTCGTTTTTATTTTGTAGCAAAAATTCAGTCTACATCTTATTGTATTACATAAATGTCATAGATTCTAGCTAACTTAAGCTAAAGGTACGTAGAAATTATAGTCACTCAATTTGAGTTTAAAAAAAAAATCGAAATTTCGTATCACTTAAAAATTGAAGAAAAACCTAAACCTTTGAAAGTAAAGAATAAGTCTTCCGTTTTAAACGGACCAAAAATCAAGTGTCCTCGAAATTCGCGGACTCCCTGTATACTGATAGCACTCAGGCAGAAATAACGCATAGTCCACCCTATAACAGTGGCTTTTATTTCATTTGTATATAAATTTTACTAACTTTGTGCGTAGTAAAAAAAAAAATAAGTCTTCCGTTTTAAACGGACCAAAAACCGAGTGTCCTCGAAAATTCGTGGACACCCTGTACACAGCATAGCTAGTATCTAATAGCACTCAGGCAGAAATAACGCATAGTCCACCCTATAACAGTGGCTTTTATTTCATTTGTATATAAATTTTACTAACTTTGTGCGTACGTTCATATTTGTCATACTTGTATTAAACGCTTACGTTTAAATGGAAAAATGGCCTAATGGTCAAAAGATCCTGACATTTGCAACACACACAAATGGCCCTTTAAACGCGATTTTCCAGTGGGCCACGGTTCTTCCAGGGGTAACTCGCTTGCTTACTATGTAGAAGGTCCCGGGTTCGATTCCCACGATCGACAAAAAAATGTACTCGTATTTCGATTGCTAATATTTCAAATTTCAACGGATTACTTTCTGACGTTTTCATTTTGACCCAGCACCTAAGTGGGAAGTATTGTGTTTGTGTCTCTTCTCTCTCATTGACCGGGTTCGATTCCCACGATCGACAAAAAAATGTACTCGTATTTCGATTGCTAATAGGTATTTCAAATTTCAACGGATTACTTTCTGAAGTTTTCATCTTGACCCAGCACCTAAGTGGGAAGTATTGTGTTTGTGTCTCTTCTCTCTCATCCGGGTTCGATTCCCACGATCGACAAAAAAATGTACTCGTATTTCGATTGCTAATAGGTATTTCAAATTTCAACGGATTACTTTCTGACGTTTTCATTTTGACCCAGCACCTAAGTGGGAAGTATAGTGTTTGTTTCTCTTCTCTCTCATTGATGGGGGACATACTACGGGATGGACATGCTACGACACAGATCACGATTTCAAGCGTAGTAGAAGCTTACTCTGGACGAGATTTAAGACATAACAATGTGTTTAAAACTAGTATCACAAATGTGGACGTACCTTTGCTTGTTTTATGTGAGTGAAAAATAATTTATTTATCCAATGAAACATCGTTTAAGTGTAAAAAATCTCTATTTTATAGTTTGCAATTTCTTAACATAATAACACTGACGGAAACGGATGGGTCAAATAGATGGTTAAACAGAAGGGCTTGGGTTCGAATCCTAATACTAGACGGTATTTTATTTTATCCTTATTTATTTATTTATAACAGACCACGATTTCAAGCGTAGTAGAAGCTTACTCTGGACGAGATTTAAGACATAACAATGTGTTTAACACTAGTATCACAAATGTGGACGTACCTTTGCTTGTTTTATGTGAGTGAAAAATAATTTATTTATCCAATGAAACATCGTTTAAGTGTAAAAAATCTCTATTTTATAGTTTGCAATTTCTTAACATAATAACACTGACGGAAACAGATGGGTCAAATAGATGGTTAAACAGAACGGCTTGGGTTCGAATACTAATACTAGACGGTATTTTATTTTATCCTCATTTATTTATTTATTATTTTAACATAGCCAAATAGCCACATATTAGGCAATTGAGCTCTAAAGGTTGGGATGTAAACCAGATGGCTACCCAGTACCTAACGCCTTCAGAAGATATTATGTGGTGTGTTGGCCCCAAAGTTATGCATCCTCCATATCCATCCCTAATGATTGGATTATAAAGGTTGGATGGTAGAGAAAGGCTCTGCCAAAATACCAACAAAGAAATGTTAATTTTTACTAACCACGCGCAACGTTACTTAACTTTGGTGATCCTTGGAACGGTTGCAATCAGCGTGCTATCGCCGCTGGGTTTAAGACTTTTGATTGGTCCTTGCAGTTGGTTACCTATATTCTACCTATCTTCGTCAGTGCTTGAGTTATGGCAAACTTTAGGTGATTGTATTACACGACGCCAGAAAACAGTCCAGCTAATACCAGCTACTAGCCTCGGTGTAAACATTAATAGCGTCCAGTAATATTTTAGTCCAGTTTGACAAAACTGACTTCTGTGCAGCTAAAATCAAATTGATTCGACCTAACTAAGTCCATAACTCAGTTTAGGCTCCACAAGGAAAATACGTGTAGGTATCTTCATCAGAACCCGAATCCAGAAATTGTTTCATTCGACATTGAATCGACAGAAAATCGGCTAAATTACGTTCCGCTTGACTAGCTTTCTGGATAGCTGTTTTCTAAACCCAACTGGCGAACACTTTTCTGGGCATCCGGTAACGAGTATTTTCTTGTTGAAATTTATTTTTCTTCAGAGGGAAAAGCGTGATACTATACCTACGAAGCGTGAAAAGTGTTGTTTTTGCTGAAACTACTCTCGTAAATTGAGCAACTTATTGGGTAAACATTAATAGCGTCCAGTAATATTTTAGTCCAGTTTGACAAAACTCACTTCTGTGCAGCTAAAATCAAATTGATTCGACCTTAACTAAGTCCATAACTCAGTTTAGGCTCCACAAGGAAAATACGTGTATCTAAGTCATCAGAACCCGAATCCAGAAATTGTTTCATTCGACATTGAATCGACAGAAAATCGGCTAAATTACGTTCCGCTTAAGTAGCTTTCTGGATAGCTGTTTTCTAAACCCAACTGGCGAACACTTTTCTGGGCAACCGGTAACGAATATTTTCTTGTTGAAACTTATTTTTCTTCAGAGGGAAAAGCGTGATACTATACGAAGCGTGAAAAGTGTTGTTTTTGCTGAAACTACTCTCGTAAATTGAGCAACTTTACTGTCTCCACAATAATACAGAGGAATACCTCCTACTACCTACTTGAGCTTTTTGCTTTTCTTCGCGGATTCGATTCCCGTCCGGGGTGGATTTTATCCTACATAGATAAGGTTTGTTCTCGGAACGGCTGACTTTCTCCTTCCTTCTCTCTTCAATTTCAGCAGTTAGATTTCACTCTATCAAACCTCTTGGGGGGGGAATAGTCAGTATAGTCACAGTACGAGTATATTCTCACTCCCATCTAATATAGCAATCCTTCTTTTATCAGTAATCAGTAGGTAGGTACACATATCTATATCTACATTACCCAAAAAATAAATATTGATTCTTATGTTAATGTAAAACTTATGGAATGCCAAACACACTCTACTTCTGTGGCTGTTTAATTAAAATAGTTCTCTACAATCTGATTTGACCATCGATCGGAAATCAGTAGATATTTGAAAATTTCTAAAGGTACGTCCACACTACGGTCGACCGGAGTCGATCGACATGGACGGGAACCCATGTCAATTAGAATGTAGACCCACGGATTTTAGCGGAATGAACAATTGAGGAGCTGGGTGCAAAAAGGGCAATAAATGAAAATCATCAAACTGAGATATTTAACTTTAAAGTTTTCAATTTTTCATCAAAATCCTTGAAAAGTATGTTTACAAAAAACGCTGTAACTCATCGAAAAAAAAAGTTGTCACTGCAGTTCAAACGCTGGAAGATAGGGCGCACCACGTTCTATTCAAAAAACCGTTTTACGCAAAAAGGGCAAAAAATCCATATTTCCCTTTTTGCACCCAGCTCCTCAATTGTAGGTTGAATTTGGTTTAATTTCAACTCTTGATTCAAGCAATCTGATTAGTTGATTTTGAACTTTTTACCCCATCAGATAGATAAATCCAAGAGTTATACTTAAATCGCGTTTAAACTCTGATCGTTTGGGGTCCCAGCTATAAATGGGACACATCTGCCGTTCAAGTCACAGTATACTCACTCCCACATAATCACCTGTAAAATGGTCTTCCTTCTCTCTTCGATTTCGGGACGATAAGACCATAGCAGTTAAAGTTCCCTCTGTCAAACCTCTTAAAAAAAAAAAAAAATCACATCTGCCGTTCAAGTCACAGTATGCTCACTCCCATTTAATCACCTGTAAAATATTTGTCCGTTCATTGAACGTCCTGTGACTGGAGTGTGAACGGACAGTGGGAATCGGTCTCATGATATTGTCTACAGTATAATATTCTTGCATATCTTCTGTTAATTTCAAATAAATATATACCACATTGTATACAGGGTGACGCGAGACATTCAGGTCTACGAGAGCATTTCCATCCTGTATACATCTCATGATATTGTCTACAGTATAATATTCTTGCATATCTTCTGTTAATTTCAAATAAATATATACCACATTGTATACAGGGTGACGCTAGACATTCAGGTCTACGAGAGCATTTCCATCCTGTATACGGTGTACCTTGTAAACTGAGAAGCTTTCATAATATAAAGTACTCTAAACTGTTGTCTTTTATTAAAATGGAAAAATAGAAATCTCTCAGCCTAGGCCCTAGTTATGTAACTTGGAATGTAGCGCGTCTGCCTTATAAATGGTAAACCGCAGGTACGATTTCGGCGGGGGACGAACTTATTCTCAAACAGATAAACCTGTATACAGTGTACCTTGTAAACTGAGAAGCTTTCATAATATAAAGTACTCTGAACTGTTGTCTTTTATTAAAATGGAAAATAGAAATCTCTCAGCCTAGGCCCTAGTTATGTAACTTGGAATGTAGCGCGTCTGCCTTATAAATGGTAGATCGCAGGTACGATTCCGGCGGGGGGGCGAACTTATTCTCAAACAGATAAGGTTCGTTCTCCGAACGGCCGAGTTTCTCCTATTCTGACCTCCTCTTTCGATTTCGGGACGATAAGACCTCCATTGTAACAGTTTCCTCTTTTTTTATCTTCTTATGTATATCTCGTAACACGGAGGTCTCATTGTCCCGAAACTGAAAATGGTCAGGAGTCAGGATAGGAGAAAGCCATCCGTTCCGAGAACAAACCTCATCCGTTTGATAATAAGTTCGCCCCGGGCTGGAATCGAACCTTATCTGTTCAGAATAAAGTTCTCCCCGAGCGGGAGTCGAACCCGTGACCTAGCGCTTGCCAGAAAGTAAAGAAAGAGTCTAATTGAATTAAAGGGTGCTAAAATCACCACAGTGTGACACCCCTATTCTCCCTCATTACCCATTAGTTATAATTACCCTATCTCACTCACTCTACATTTCACATCTAATCTAATATCGTCCCATTTCTTCGTAATTTTATTATTGATTCACGCGACTATATTATTGCAATATTATGACTTATTTATAGTTGAATTATTTCGTAATTATCTAATTTTATTATTAACGTAGGTTATATGCTAATATATTAAATTGGTTCAGTAGCTACTACTTGGGGAAAAAAGAGAAAATTAAAAAGCAATATTGAAAAAAATCATCTGAAATAAACCTAACCTCATGTAACCTAACTTTAGGTAACAAGGGTTTGGAATTTGTTATACTGCTCGCATAGGACTGAAAAGTCCCTTTACTTCAGCAGTAGGCTACTACTATTATTGTGGTCAATCTCGCATAGGACTGAAAAGTCCCTTTACTCCAGCAGTAGGCTACTACTATTATTGTGGTCAAATTCTCAAATTAGGATTGAGGATAAAATTCCATACCTCGGCTGGGATTGAACCCACGCCCTCCTGTTTACCAGGCGAGCGCCTTGACCACTAAAAGATAAAATTCCATACCTCGGCTGGGATTGAACCCACGCCCTCCTGTTTACCAGGCGAGCGCCTTGACCACTACACCGCCGAGTATATCTTATGTATATCTCGTAACAACGGAGGTCTCATTGTCCCGAAACTGAAAAAGGTCAGGAGTCAGGATAGGAGAAAGCCATCCGTTCCGAGAACAAACCTCATCCGTTTGATAATAAGTTCGCCCCGGGCTGGAATCGAACCTTATCTGTTCAGAATAATGTTCGCTCCAGGCGAGATTCGAACCCGTGACCTAGCGCTTGCCAGAAAGTAAAGAGTCTAATTGAATCAAAGGGTGCTAAAATCACCACAGTGTGACACCCCTATTCTCACTCATTACCCTATGTCACCCTCAATTTTATTCTCACCCATTAGTTAATTACCCTATCTCACTCACTCTACATTTCACATCTAATCTAATATCTTCCCATTTCTTCGTAATTTTATTATTGATTCACGCGACTATATTATTGCAATATTATGACTTATTTATAGTCGAATTATTTCGTAATTATCTAATTTTATTATCTACTAACGTAGGTAATATGCTAATATATTAAATTGGTTCAGTAGCTCCTACTTGGGGAAAAAAAGAGAAAATTAAAAAGCAATATTAAAAAAAAAAATCATTTAAAATAAACCTAAGGTCAAATACCATCATACAACACTATTATGTAACCTAACATTAGGTAACAAGGGTTTGGAATTTAGAACTATTGGAATGATTAGAAGATGAAATTTACAGTGATCTGAACGGATAGTGGGAACCTATTTTAAACTGAGATTTTATGATTTTATAGACTCCAGTCAGAATCCACTTGAAAAAAACACTTTGTCTAACTGCCCTAGGTTGCTCTATTAAAAAATAAGAAATCCCTTAAAACAATTAAAAAAAACCTATTTTAAACTCTGTTTCCATAAGGACTTGGGTACATTACTGCATGTCTTACATTATTACAAGTATTATTAAATAAACTTTATAAGTAGATACATATGTATATTATGAACAGAAGTATACATGATAGGTACCCCAATACATTAGTGGAGTTGAAAAATACACTTGTGCGATTAGATATTGCTACTTGCCATACTATGGGTGTACTGTGAACATGGATGTATCATTATGTTTATACATACAGGGTGAACACAGTACAGAGTTGAATCCACTTCGAACTAAACTTCATGCTTCAGTTAAGTACTAGATCACAAAGGAGAAAGTATGCTTTTACCAGGCAGAAACTTTGGTTGGAAAACCTAAACAAACCTTGACGTAGAGCCCACTTCTCGTTCGGAAAAAAGTCGTGTCGTGTGTAGTGTGAACACTCTCATTTAAATTACATTGCCTACAAGACAATCGGGAAAAAAATCAGATGAAACGCACAACAAGTGGGAACGGTCTCGCACTCGACCTTAAATACTAGATCACAAAGGAGAAAGTATGCTTTTACCAGGCAGAAACTTTGGTTGGAAAACCTAAACAAACCTTGACGTAGAGCCCAGTTGTCGTTCGGAAAAAAGTCGTGTCGTGTGTAGTGGGAACACTCTCATTTAAATTACATTGCCTACAAGACAATCGGAAAAAAATCAGATGAAACGCACGACAAGTGGGAACCGTCTCGTACTCGACCCTGCAAGTTAAGTTTAGTCAAAATAAATCAAATCATTAATTTAATGTGTGGCAAAGCAGAACCTTTTCACAAGTTTTGTGGATTTCTTAGCATTTCTAAGTGCCTCTGCAATCAATTTGATATAAAAACATTGTTAACATACTATCATGTATTTAAATTTTAAAGAATAAAAAATAATTGATTGATTGATTGAATTTCCAATTTTCCATATAATCATTAATTTAATGTGTGGCAAAGCAGAACCTTTTCACAAGTTTTGTGGATTTCTTAGCATTTCTAAGTGCCTCTGCAATCAATTTCCAATTTTCCATATTACCTACCTTTTGGTTTTTGCCACTATTCTTCAGACCTCACTTCTCTGGCTCACCCTGTATACAGAACAATAATAACTTGAGATGTAAACCAGATGGCTACCCAGTACCTAACGCCTTCAGAAGATATTATGTGGTGTGTTGGCCCCAAAGTTATGCATCCTCCATATCTATCCCTAATGATTGGATTACACGACGCCAGAAAACAGTCCAGCTAATACCAGCTCGGTGTAAACAACAGAGGAATACCTCCTACTACCTACTTGAGCTTTTTGCTTTTCTTCGCGGATTCGATTCCCGTCCGGGGTGGATTTTATCCTACATAAATAAGGTTTGTTCTCGGAACGGCTGACTTTCTCCTTCCTTCTCTCTTCAATTTCAGCAGTTGGATTTCACTCTATCAAACCTCTTGGGGGGGAATAGTCACAGTATATTCTCACTCTCATCTAATATAGCAATCCTTCTTTTATCAGTAATCAGTAGGTAGGTACACATTATCTATACATTCGCAGAACTTGTTCTTTCACTCGCATACTAAATTTCATCTTCTCCTTCCTTCTCTCTTCAATTTCAGCAGTTGGATTTCACTCTATCAAACCTCTTGGGGGGGAATAGTCACAGTATATTCTCACTCCCATCTAATAGAGCAATCCTTCTTTTATCAGTAATTAGTAGGTACACATATCTATACATTCGCAGAACTTATTCTTTCACTCGCATGCTAAATTTCATCTCTTGCTTCTTACGATCGACGCCATCTTGGAATTTCACATTCAGAAGAAAAAAAATACGTCCCGCCTATTTCAGATGCCACTGGCATATTATTATTTATTAATTTGTACTTTTGCCAATTTTATTTTCTGAAAAAACATGGAATTCATGTTCTTGTGAAATTGCTTGCTTGGTTTATGATTTCTTATAGATATAGGTACCTATCTATAGCCACATTACCTACTGAGTAAGCCTAGATTTCTTAGAAAATGAAAACCAATTTGTTCCGCATCAAAACCAAACGACTTATGGCTGATCCGGGGAATAGTCACAGTATATTCTCACTCCCATCTAATATAGCAATCCCTCTTTTATCAGTAATCAGTAGGTACACATATCTATACATTCGCAGAACTTGTTCTTTCACTCGCATACTAAATTTCATCTCTTTTGCTTCTTACGATCGACGCCATCTTGGAATTTCACATTCAGAAGAAAAAAAAAATACGTCCCGCCTATTTCAGATACCACTGGCATAGGTGTTATTATTTATTAATTTGTACTTTTGCCAATTTTATTTCTGAAAAACATGGAATTCATGTTCTTGTGAAATTGCTTGCTTGGTTTATGAATGTTTATACTTAGGTATACGTACCTATACCTATCTATAGCTACATTACCTACTGAGTACTGAGTCACATTCAACTATCCCAGAGATTAATTTCTCCATTTAATCGACTGTAAGAAATGTAAGAATATGTTGAATGCTTTATAGGTATAGTGGGAATAATCGACATTTTTGCAGTTTGATCCCTAGAGGTTCCCCCTAGCCTAGATTTCTTAGAAAATGAAAACTAATTTGTTCCATCAAAACCAAACGACTTATGGCCAATCTTACTCCTGAGAGTTAACACAGTGTCAAGGGTTTTCTTTAAAGTCACCCATTTGATTCACACAGGATAGTATTTCTTTAACTCTGGATTAACTGAAAACGTTCTGTTTTAAGATCGGGCATTAGACAAATCGAAGGAGACATCGCTCATCAGGACATCATCTGAATCATCTCTCCAGTCGCCTATCTGTTTGTCACACATGAAATGAATTCCGGTGAACCTTCCCCAAGAGCAGGACTACCAGGACTATTTTATTACTTTTACATTTTAAAAATAAAAAGAATCCCTGGATCTCGTCACTAGTTTGTCAAAATAAGGATTAAAAAAGGTTCAAGAGGTTTTTATTGCAGAAAATGATAAAAGTAGCCAGATTCCCCTATGAGAACCTTTGGGCCCCAAACATTTTGACACGTGGTGAAAAATTGCAAAATCTGGTGGATATTTATGATTGGGACTCTCTGAGAAATCATTTTAGTCGATTCTGTTGAAAGATGGTTAAGATGGCTAGTAAGTCAGTGCTCAGTAGATAAGTTAGTGTAGAACTAACTTTTTATTGCAGAAAATGATAAAAGTAGCCAGATTCCCCTATGAGAACCTTTGGGCCCCAAACATTTTGACACGTGGTGAAAAATTGCACAATCTGGTGGAGATTTATGATTGGGGCTCTCTGAGAAATCATTTTAGTTGATTCTGTTGAAAGATGGTCAAGATGGCTAGTAAGTCAGTGCTCAGTAGATTAGTTAGTGTAGAACTAACTCAGGAAAAGAGCCCGTGCGAAGCCCCTGAAAACCTCATTTGGGCTAGGAAATAATGAGTGAATAGCTTTTATGATGACTGTGTTGAAAATGTGTGCCAAATTTCATCAAAATCGGACTTGACCGTTTGAGAGTTACCTACCTATAGCAAAAACAATTTTAGAAAAATGGGCCTAGACGGTGCTTTCGGAAGCCCGATCGGCCCCAAAATACTTAGTTCTTTTTTATACTGCTCGCATGGGTTTGAAAAGTCCCTTTACTACAGCAGTACGCTACTAGTATTATTGTGGTCAAATTTAAATTATATTGAGGATAAAATTCCATACCTCGGCTGGGATTGAACCCGCGCCCTCCTGTATACCAGGCGAGCGCCTTGACCAGTACAACGCCGAGGCAGGTAATACGAAAATATGTACGAACATTTTCGTCACGTGTTTGAAATTTTTGCCGGATTTGATCAAAATCAGACAAACTGTTCGATAGGTATAGTTATGTTGAAACAAAGAAAACCAAGGATAAAATCGTCGATTTGTAACTTGGAACTTCCAATTCATTGCTGCCTTCGCAGTATGGATCATAAATATGGAGTATATGGATGTCCCAATCATGTAAGTTGCTAGCTTGCTACTGAACCTCACTGTCTTTGTTAATTTGTTCTTCTGGTTAAACTAAATCCTAAAGTAGGCACATACATATACCTATGTATGGCTCTATTATAGTAATGAACATACAAGTACACACAGCACACCCTCGATCCCTCTTTAGCTATTCAGATATTAAACTCTGTTCACTTTTACATACTTTATCGATAAATCGTGATCCCGTCTCATCCGCGGGTTCAAAAGTCTTCAAAGGAACACAAATCCCGATAAAGCGGTTCTCGTAATAAATTAATTATCCCCCTAATATCCTATCCGAACAGCTTCCGAAAGCGATACGGCTCGATCGATCTATCATAATTTCAATTCAAAGCTGTTTATTCAGAATGGTGGGATGTTTAGATAACGCCCGTAGCATTTATTATACACGATGAGCCATGTGGTGTGTGTCTGGCAGAGATTCCTTGTCAGATATATTCGAACATTCTTGTAGTTTTTTTTTTTTTTTTTTTTTTTTTTTTTTTTTTAGATACCTAGGTGTACCTATTATTAGTCGTCTTCATTCTCCTACGCAAAATTTCATGCTGTACCTACTTGGGCTAGGTACTGGTTACCTAGAATTTATTTTGTTACCTACCTATCGGTATTTTGGTATCGGGCCTGTTTCACAAAGAACTCCGATTTGGCATTCTGTAGGTACTTCACTAAAGTTATGTCGTAATACTCGTCTTACAGACCTTCAAGGAACCATCATAGCCATTTTTGGCATGACCTCAAATTATTGCGAAACCCGATGTGAAAAATAGTCAAGGTTTTTTGCCTTAATTCACCAGAATATCTACTTTCAACGAACCCATGAGGCGACGAATAATGTGTAGATATCTATTCTTTATTCTGCCATCAGAATTCGGTCACAGCTAAAGTCGCTATAACAACAACAACAACAACAACAACAACAACAACAACAACAACAACAACAACAAAGCGTAGACATACCTTAAAGTTGCCTTCAGGAATGCAGACCCCTCTTGAAGTATGGAATTTGCTGTAGCTAACAACTTTTGGTTTCTACATTCACCTATCGAGTATTGTGGAATGCGATAGCATAGCACAATCCCACGGGATGAGCAATGAGCATTTCACAAATTTATCTCGATTAAAATTTCCGCCCTAAACACGAGAATATGATCTGAAATATTAATATTAATATGTTCTCCTGGGACTCATAATCCCAAGATATCAACATCCTAAATACTTGTTGACATCGTGTAGTTATGATAGGTTTAGCTTTAAATGTCATATTTCTAGGAAATTTATACTTAGGTAAATGTCATTTATCTACATGTAAGTAAAATTTGTACATTCTACATACTGGAGGTAGGTACTTAATTTTGATATCTTCATAAAGATAGGCAGTATATAGTTGCTTTGGCATGTTTAGAAAAAGATTTGTTAACAAATTCAAACCCGTAAAAAAATATTCTAGTAAAACGAAAACCCATTATGATAGGTTTAGCTTTAAATGTCATATTTCTAGGAAATTTATACTTAGGTAAATGTCATTTATCTACATGTAAGTAAAATTTGTACGTTCTACATACTGGAGGTAGGTACCTAATTTTGATATCTTCATAAAGATAGGCAGTATGTTTGCTTTTGCATGTTTAGAAAAAGATTTGTCAACAAATTCAAGCCCGTAAAAAAATATTCTAATAAAACGAAAACCCATTTGTAAATTACGTAGGGACCCAACGACATTCCAAAAATATAGAAAAATCCCAGAACGTATTTATGATCAAACTCCCGTCATAAAAAACATCAAAATGTCCAAAAGATGTTCCACGCAGACATAAAATTGTGAGAAGTTATTGGTTAGGTGGAGACACCAAACTCTCCAAAACAAAATTCCTGGTATAAATCTATCTACGAAATATTGGAGGGTTAAAATCGGACAGATTGCTCGACAGAAAGCTTCATCTGGAAATGTTAAAATGATTTCATCTGGTTCGAATCGGTTCAGAGGATACCAAGCAGAAAACTACTTGACAATTTATACATGACTGTTTTGGGTGACATGACAATATATTCTGGTGATAGGAGAAAGCTTCATCTGGAAATGTTAAAATGATTTCATCTGGTTCGAATCGGTTCAGAGGATACCAAGCAGAAAACTACTTGACAATTTAGACATGACTGTTTTGGGTGACATGACACTATATTCTGGTGATAGTTGTGAAATATGGGGCGCCAGGCAGACACGAAATGTTTACATGTTTCCAATAAGATGTCACCAAGGCTTGTGACCTTTTCGTCTTGTGGTTAGCCACTGGGGAGTCGTTTGGGACCTTTCCTCTCTTTTCTTAATTTCAATTTAATTTATCGTTGTCTCGAGGCTTTTGTTTTAGGATTTTTATTGCAAACGCATGTCCCCCTTTTTTTCTCCTTTTACCTACTTCTTTTTCTCTCCTCTTGTTCTTCTTCTTCTTCTTTTTCTTTTTCTTCTTCTTCTTCTTCGTCGACTTCGATTCCTATGAAAATGGGTTCTTTGGATACCTATACGTTCTTTTGTTTATTTGTTATCGACCCTTGTTCATCCCTTGTCTGTCAATAAAGGAATGGTGCTAAATGGTTATTGCATCTTTTCTTTTCTTTTTTATCACTAACACTAGATTTACAATAAGTCTAATAGGTAGGTATAGGTCCTCATTACCTAATCGTGTTGTAAAAATTGAGGGAAAACACTTTTTCAAGAGGTTTCATAGAGGGAACTTAACTGCGAAGGCCTTATCGTCCCGAAAACTAAAAGAGAAGAAAACGGAATGAAAACCAGTCGTTCCAATAACGAACCTCATCTGTTTGGGATCCTTCAAGGCTTGAACTCCCGAGGAAAAAAAACTGAGGGAAACACTAATTTTACAAATAAGTAGGTATTTGTAAATTAAATCATAATCTTCATAATTTATTCGTATAAGTTCTTCTTCTTCTTCTTCTTCGTCGACTTCGATTCCTATGAAAATGGGTTCTTTGGATACCTATACGTTCTTTTGTTTATTTGTTATCCACCCTTGTTCATCCCTTGTTTGTCAATAAAGGAATGGTGCTAAATGGTTATTACATCTTTTCTTTTCTTTTTTATCACTAACACTAGATTTACAATAGGTATAGGTCCTCATTACCTAATCGTGTAGTAAAAATTGAGGGAAAACACTTTTTTCAATAGGTTTGATAGAGGGAACTGCGAAGGTCTTATCGTCCCAAAAAAGAGAAGAGAAAGAGGACAGGATAGGAAAAAGCTATCTAGGTATTTCGAGAACGAACCTTATCTGTTTAGGACCGTTCCAGGCTTCACGAAAAAAGCTGAGGGAAACACTAATTTTACAAAATAAACATGTAGATCATAATCTTAATAATTTCATAGCAACCTTCGCCTCAGAAGAAAGTACCAAAACAAATTAGTTTCAAATGAAGGGAGCCCCAACACACGTGTTCATGAAAGAAAAAAACTTGTATCGTTAGGTGTAGGTAGGTACTCTTTGATCAAGCTGTAAGTAAACATATAAATAAATACATGTTATTTATTTTACTACCTACCTATGTAAATTCTAGGCACTTGAAAGTACCTACCTACATTTTATGGGTCTTCCGTTTTTTCATGTGCTTCCCCCCAGTGAACAATTTGTCAGAAAGAAAGTTTACTCCGTTGAATGAATTAAGTAAGTTCTTAATTAAGAAAGTAGTAAGTAGTGTAAGTAGGTAAGTACATATTTATAGGTATGTACCTACCTATAGGAATTATTTTTGGTTTTTATGTGTTTGTAAGATCTACAAAAAATGTAGAAAGGCAAATCAAGTAGGTAGCTATAAAATTTTACAGAAAAAATAGTGGAGATGTCAATTTCCTACAAATACACGTTGGTAAAACTGACACATCCACTATTTTTCTTATGCCTCAACATTGGTGTTCTGTTGGTGGATGTGTCAAATGCACCTGAACAGTAACGATCTCAAAATCCAAAGAAGGTGTTTCAACCTTGCGAACTTTTACGACTTGTACTAAATTTTATGACAGATGGACTCGAACTACCAACCTCCAGGGCCCAAGTCCACCATGATAACTTGCATCGTAGCGGGAATTCGGCCTTATAGTAGATGTAAAGTGGATGAAAAACCCCTTCTCTCTTTATCCATACGTATCATTGCAAGTCCCATAATTATTACCTACATTAATTTTATTAAAAAAAGGCATAATTTTCCTGTGGGAAGATCATTACGTCACGGATCACAACTCTCAGCAAGACCACAATTATGATTATGATTTATAAATTTTGAAAGGCAGATAAAATTTTACAGAAAAAAATGGTGGAGATGTCAATTTCCTACGAACACACGTTGGTTTGTTTAGACTGCTGGGGTAAAGGGACTTTTCAGTCCTATTCGGGCAGGATAAACAAGGTGTATTCTATTCTATTCTATGATGCTACTGAACCTCACTGTCTTTGTTAATTTGTTCTTCTGGTTAAACTAAATCCTAAAGTAGGCACATATTATGTATGGCTCTATTATAGCAATGAACATACAAGTACCTACAGAGCACACCAATTCATATTTCCTAACTCAAGAACATAGCGAGAGATCTGTTGTTTTAATAACCCAACTCGGCTCCTTATTCGTTGAAACCTTTTTTGGAATATTTTATTAATTTTGAAAATGAATTTTTGAGTGTGAATTTTGAAATACTTTCGAGAGTGTCTTTTTAGTGAGTCTTGCAGATCCAATGTTTGAACTTTGAATTTTTTCAGAGGCGATTTCTCACATTGTAGTGCGACAGAAAACCATTTTCTTTTACCCAAACCTTTTAATCTTTTTTATTTAAATAAGCATGAAAAAAGTCAGTCAGTCTAGTTAATGTTTTGAAGTGACTACATTATTAAATTGACATATATATTTTTTAATAACCCTTCTCTCTTTAAATTAAATAGTTTTAAAGTTATCAAGTATACGTATACTGCAGTTAAATAAACACATTCACTAATTTCAGTGCGAACAAAACCAATCCAACTCTTCTAATAAACCTAATTTTGAAACTTCAACAATGAATCAGTGGGAACTTTCGAAAAAAAAGAACCTTGTTTTACTTTGAATTTTAAATGGCTAACTGAAAAATAAATCAATTTGTACGTCTCCTTTAAAAGGGGGAAAAAAATGAGTGACTATACGTCAGAAGTAAATAATTAGGAAAATAGGCGAACAAAAATTGATTTGGAGAGTCTTATCCGATCTTCCAAGGAAGAAAGATCAGAATTATTGAAAGGAATAATACCTTGAAAATCAGGATAATCCTAGAAAATCCCTTCCTAGAAAGGCATAGGAATTAATCCTAGAAATTAATATATACCGGGTTGGTTCAGTCTATGATAATGAGTGCGGATATTTTGCACGCTGGTTCTCACTTATGGGTTTGAAAAGTCCCTTTACTACAGCAGCACGCTACTAGTATTATTGTGGTCAAATTCAAATTAGTTTGAGGATAAAATTCCATAGGTACCTCGGCTGGGATTGAACCCGCGCCCTCCTGTATACCAGGCGAGCGTCTTGCCCACTACAACGCCGAGGCAGGTAATACGAAAATATGTACGAACAGATTTGATCAAAATCAGACAAACTGTTCGATAGGTATAGTTATGTTGAAACAAAGAAAACCAAGGATAAAATCTTCAATTTGAAACTTGGAACTTCCAATTCATTGCTGCCTTCGCAGTATGGATCATATACGTACATTTCCTTTTTTTTTTTTTCTTAGTTAAGCAAGGTCTTTTTAATGAATTGTTAGTGTATGTATTATTCTTTAATAACCCATCATCAAATACACGAGACCTTGTTTAGACTGCTGGGGTAAAGGGACTTTTCAGTCCTATTCGGGCAGGATAAACAAGGTGTATTCTATTCTATTCTGTGATGCTACTGAACCTCACTGTCTTTGTTAATTTGTTCTTCTGGTTAAACTAAATCCTAAAGTAGGCACATATTAGGTATGTATGACTCTATTATAGCAATGAACATACAAGTACACAGCACACCCTCGATCCCTTCTTAGCTATTCGGATATTAAACTCTGTTCACTTTTACATACTTTATCGATAAATCGTGATCCCGTCTCCTCGCGGGTTCAAAAGTCTTCAAAGGAACACAAATCCCGATAAAGCGGTTCTCGTAATAAATTAATTATCCATCGTTCTATCATTACAACACACCCAATAATAACGTGATGAGTTACAACAGTGGCTACCATCCACCTCCTCTGTATACAGCTGGTAAGTTTGAATTATTTGTTCATTTATTCCCTATTTTGTCCCTTATAATATGTCTTTGAATTATTGGTTCCCAATAATATGTCAAAATATGTGTATAAGACCTTGGTTAGACTGCGGGGGTAAAGGGACTTTTCAGTCCTATCCCAGCAGGATAAACAAGATAGGTATATTCTATTTGTTTACTAGTGGTTGAAAACATGACCCGTCCTTTGTGCGGGATCGCGGAGTAAGAGGCATGACTTTGGGAGCGCCGCGCCGCCATTTTTTAACAACCACAAAAAATTTCATCATAATCGGTCGAGCCGTTTTCTCGTGAAAAGAGAACATAAACAGGTGATGTCCACTTTACATTTGACACTATACAAAAAACGTACTGTAACTCTTACAGAGGAAAGTTCTTAAAATCTAAGACATAAAAATGGTAACTTTTAGAAAGAAGATAAAATAAATCTACATAGGTACTAACCTAGACACCTGGACATAATTTCCAAGATATTGTTCACCTAACACTGCGGTCATAATCAACACGACCGAATTTAGATCTCTACCTGAAGCAGGTAACAGATAACTCCAACATGGCTTCCTCTATTGTAAAGTTATAAATGGTGTCTTTAGCATAGACTCCTCCTTCTTGAGACTTGATTCAACCAGGTACATTAGGTATATAGGTATTTTATTTTTAAAAGATTTCATTTTCCTCTGAATAGCGTGGCCTTTCCAAGAGGTAAATGGAAGAAAATGTGTCAGGAATTACTTACGTACCTGTGTTTCTAATTTTCTATAACTATTTAGCTATGAATTAGGTTTTTATTAAGTTAGAGAGCGACTTCTCTGGTCGAATGCGTATCAGGCCTGCATACCTGAGATTTCGAGTTTAATACGAAAGTCCGAATCGAAGGCTTTTTGGTATTGTACAAGAAAATTCTTGTAAGAAAATTTAGATTTCCCCGATTCCCCAGTTGTTGAGAACACACATTGTCCCACCCCTGATTGCAGGACCTCCAGAAGACAAACACGGCGCAACGTTGAGCAACATAACCACCGGAGCCACCGATTGCACCTATTGGTCTGAAGATATGCAAAGCCCCGACCCTCGCTATGTTACCCGATCTATGAGTTCACTCCTAGATACGCTTGAGTAATTTGAGTCATTGCACGTTTTGAGAAACAAGAAGTGCGTCTACAAATATCATTAATTTATTTTATCAATTAGGTATCTACTATCTACCAACTAGGGAGATAGATTGTCTGATATAAATATGTACTTACGAGTATGTAGATATAATATATATTAGGTAGTGTAAGTACATAAGTAGGTAGGGGTAAGCTAAATAAATAGGTACTAATTTTTTTTTCTTTATTTTTTACATGTTGGTGTTTTGTTCGGTTTAGAATTTAGGCGCCATCATCACAGGGTGAGAAATTGTCACACATTTCAATGAGTGGAAAAAAGGGTATTAGGGTTAGGAAGTTATGTACCTAAGTACATTATAGGGTAGGTTACATCTTTCGTATTTCGTCTAGGGATCTCAAATTTCGAGATGAGAGCAGTTCATTCTCTTTTTTCAGTTCAAATTCAACGAGTTCTCTGTCTCCTTGGTTGCTTGTTTCACCATAGGCAAAATTATTCAAACCTTGGAGGACAATCAGTTGAGTTTTATGATCCCGAAAGTGGTTTTTCCTGTACTACTGGAAAATGGTACGACTTTTCCGAAATTTTTTTTCGCCAAACGATGTAAACCGCCGTTTTTCATATTGCCTTATGGTCAGTCAGCTAATTTTCGCACTCCTTATGGCCAATCAGTTGAATTTTGTGTAATCAGTTTTTTAGGTAGGTAATATACCCCTATATTCGAGCAATATAAGAAAGCACTAATACTTATTATTATCTAATTGTCAAGTAGGTACTTACGTAATTTTTTAGTTTAGGAATGCGCGATTTGGTGACGATGAGCAACTTAGTTTGAAACTGATGATGATATTGAATTTGACTTTAGCTATAGAGACTCTAGATAGGTACAGGGGGGTTTTACTTGAGTATGGTGTAGGACAATAATTAAAGTTGATACGGAGTGCTCCGTCCGTTTAAGTATTCTTGTGGCGGACAATTATCGCTGGGCCAAGTTCTCCAAACCGTAACTTATATCCCCGCAAAGGTAGTTGTGTTTGTCAGTAATGTCTACAATGTATTTCCAGACTTGCCCATCATTCGCGTTGTCAAACGTCGCAACACAGCCAACAAGAAGGAAAGACGCCGTACACAAAGTATAAACAACGCCTTCAGCGATCTGCGAGAATGCATCCCCAATGTCCCGTCCGATACCAAACTGTCCAAAATCAAAACGCTACGTCTGGCAACGTCTTATATCTCTTACCTCATGAAGATTTTGGAAACGGACGACATTATTTCGATTGATGATTTCAAGGCGGATCTATCAAATCATTCGAGTCATAGGAAGAACAAGAGTCAATATGATAGTCCTAGTGAAATTAGCAGCAACCAGTCTAGTCAATATGTTATGGATCCGAGCTGTCAGCAATATACCTCACCGGTAAGTGGTGAATTAATTTGTTTAATCCTTGCCATTTATTAAATAAATAAAAACTGATGATAAGAAAGAATTTTATTAATCGTGAACAAGAGTGATTGTCACGCATGTAGATGAACATGAGTGACTGTACACCACAAATGGTAATCTGTAACCCTCCATAAATCGGGTACCTATTATCTACCTATGAATGTAACCTACCCAAAAGTTCATTGCTCTGTGCCAATAAAGCAGCAACCAGTCTAGTCAATATGTTATGGATCCGAGCTGTCAGCAATATACCTCACCGGTAAGTGGTGAATTAATTTGTTTAATCCTGGCTATTTATTAAATAAATAAAAACTGATGATAAGAAAGAATTTTATTAATCGTGAACAAGAGTGATTGTCACGCATGAAGATGAACATGAGTGACTGTACTGTAGGTACACCGCAAATAGTAGGTAATCTGTAACCCTCCATAAATTGGGTACCTATTATCTACCTATGAATGTAACCGACCCAAAAGTTCATTGCTCTGTGCCAATAAAGAGCTTTTAATTTGTCTTGATTAATACCAGATAGGTGTGTAGTTATCTTAAATCTCAGTTATAATTATTATAAGAGTTTTATGACAATTATTCAATTAGTCAAACTGGTAGGAATGGTGAAACTTCAACTACCCATCAAAGACCATGTGCTCCGATAAAAGATGAATAAAATTAAAAGAAAATAAAAATGAACCTCTAAACAACATTCATTACTCAATTAACTCGCGAACGGTTTGTCCAATTTTTATGAAATTTGACAAAAAGGTTTAGTACCCTAAGGATATTTGCTCATTATATTATGAGCTCAATCAAATCTATTGAAACACCCACAGGGTTGAGATCTACAGAGCACTTATCTAATAGGTAGTCAGATTTTTTAGGTATTCAACTACCCATCAAAGACCATGTGCTCCGATAAAAGATGAATAAAATTAAAAGAAAATAAAAATGAACCTCTAAACAACATTTTTTTAACCTTTTGACTTCTGAGAAAAAAGGGCATTTTTTATTAGCTCCATAAAAATTAAAAACAAATGAAATAGAGCAATAAAAGGCTCCATAAAATCAAGGCTTGGGAATCATAAAAACCGTAGAATGACTGGGATCCTAATTTACTACCATGGACTGACGAAATCTAAGCATATTCCCGCGTCAAACCTTAAACGGAATTTCGACCTTCTTAAATTTCATCTTTTGTTAGAAACAGGTTTTACCTAATTATTGATTTTTTTAAAAAAAAAAAGTTTCGTATAATCATAACTAAAAACTGGCCATTTTGATGACAAGTGGGAGTTCAAGTACCTAACTTGCAAATGTGCCAACAATTTGCAAGCAAGTTACTTAATCTGTGTGAAAGAGACTTCATTCGAACGGAAAACTCAAAATTCAAAGTTCAAAACATGGTCCTTAGTAAAAATTTAATTGAACAGCTTTTTTTTTTATTTTTTTTTTTTTTACAAAAGGCGCTTTTTTCTTAACTTAAAATAAAAACAGGCTAGACCATCACTAGGTGGCCCTTTTGATCCTAGGGTCCTGATCAGGTCTGAACACATCGCGACCCATACTAGGCGTGGGGCGGTATAGGTCAACCATCTGGTTGCCTCTACTGCGGTCCCTGCCCAGGCGTGGAGCGAAAGGGGGAGATCTGGAGCCTTCATCTTCCTCGGACAGGGAGCGACCGAGCCTGGGGGTGAAGTTCCGTGCACTCCTGTAGGATATGGAGGCTGTGTAGGTATATTGGGAATAAAGGGAGAACGGGCTCTAGTCTTGATTTTAAATCATTACATGAAAGTAAAATCAAATCAAGAATGATAATATTAAACAAATAACTGAATATTAAACAAATTGGGTAGGTACATATTAGGTACTGATTTTCTCTAATCACAATCGAATAAACTACGGGCTAAAAAATTCCGGAAGGGACGGACCCAGCTTGTTATACCTACGTTTATACATAATTATGATTTATAAATTTTGAAAGGCAGATAAAATTTTACAGAAAAAATGGTGGAGATGTCAATTTCCTACGAACACACGTTGGTAAATCTGACACATCCACTATTTTTCTTATGCCTCAACATTGGTGTTCTGTTGGTGGATGTGTCAAATGCACCTGAACAGTAACGATCTCAAAATCCAAAGAAGGTGTTTCAACCTTGCGAACTTTTACGACTTGTACTAAATTTTATGACAGATGGATTCGAACTACCAACCTCCAGAGCCCAAGTCCACCATGATAACTTGAATCGTAGTGGGAATTCGGCCTTATAGTAGATGTAAAGTGGATGAAAAACCCTTCTCTCTTTATCCATACGTATCACTGCAAGTCCCATAATTATTACCTACATTAATTTTATTTAAAAAAAGGCATAATTTTCCTGTGGTAATGTGTAGATATCTATTCTTTATTCTGCCATCAGAATTCGGTCACAGCTAAAGTCGCTATAACAACAACAACAACAACAACAACAAAGCGTAGACATACCTTAAAGTTGCTTTCAGGAACGCAGACCCCGAGAACGAACATTATCCCATCAGGATAAAATCCGCGCCGGGCGGGAATCGAACCCGCGGCCTAGCGCTTACAAGGCAGACGCACTACCAACTAAGCTAACTAGGCTGGCCAAAATATACTTAATGTTTTGTTTATTAAATACTGAATGTGTGTTTGTCTGTTTGTATTTATTCTTTTGGGAAGGAAGGGTTGGATACAAAAACGATTTTGACTTTTCTTCATACCTGGATAATATAATAGACTCTCGAGTGGAAGGTAACCACTAGGTGACGTTAAAACGCCGGAAGCGTTCTCTACCACCTAATCCTTTGAGCTCCGTTATTATGCGGTCAATTTCTGAAATAAATGAGGATAAAATGCCTCGGCTGGGATTGAATCCGCACCCTCCTGTTTACCAGGCGAACATCTTGACCACTACGCCACCGAGACTGGATACCTATTTACAGTATTTACTGATGAGTGGTCATGAAATCTGGCGGGGGGACTTTAAACAGGGAGCATACCAGCCTGAAATTTCCTTTGCTAAAGACTTAGGAAAGGTTGAGTGCGAAGGGCATCCACTCGTAAAATTTTGTAGCCAAAACCAAATGTCAGTCGAAAAGTGATCACCCTAGGGCTGATTGAGAGGCTGACGAAAAACGCCGACCCCATCTGAATACGAGAAAAGGCGAAGAATTAGAAGACTGATGAGTAGTGATGAATAGATGAGTGAGTTTCCTAAAAGAAAAAAAAAAAAATGTAAATGTAAATGCAGTTTCTTTGTGTAATTTATCACAACTTTGGTGCTCACTGCAGCATTGTAGGATTTTTCCCAATATCTCGATAATCCTAACATCCAATGTTTTCCTACCATGCTGTCACCGGTCGCTATGTGCATTTATATGTCATAGCTACTCATTTTCCTCACGAGGCTGAGTGGGCCCCGCAACATCCAGTCACGGAATCAATCATTTGCATGATACAAATTTCTTGACCCCGCCGGGAATCGAACCCGGGTCTCCCGCGTGCAAGGCGAGCGCAGTGACCACTAAGCCATGGGAGCTGACGGGTTTTACAATATACTCATGTACTCATGACCTAGTTGAGTACTTATATTTTCTTAATCGGAAAAGGGAGCAAAAAGTTGCGCATTTGGTTTTTCAAGTACCTATCTGAGTTGAAAGCCCTCCAGGTCCTAACCTCTGCTCTTTGATATTATTTTCTCGGGTTGAATCCAGCATTGAAGAGCAAAGAGCTTTCTGAGAAACTTTCTCCAACTTTTAACACTGTTTGGAGGTTTGGTTTGTAGATTTTTGTGCGATATGTTTCTTTCCCTATCCTCATCATCATGCTCTGTTTTTCTGTTATCTCTGTTTATCTGTTATCTAATGGAGATGATGCTACACGTTTATCTACTCAAAACTTTTTACTTTCAAAGTTCAAATTCCTTCTGAGCAAATGGGTAGGTTGTACATAATAGAAAGTTATCCGATTTGTAATCTTCTTATCTTGCTCCAAAGGAGTTCAGGATGGTTTAACCCTCTTCTCTCTCCCCCCCCCCCTTTCACACCCTCCATTATTGGTTACCTATTTATAGGTAGTTTAGGAAGGTATTGGCTACTGCTCTAATGATGCTAAAGCTAAAGAGTCCATTTACCTCAGAAATAAGCCCTTTCACAGTGGAATATTTTGGGACATATGGGATAAAAGGGGCAACTGTAGGAAGCTAAAAATAAAAATAGTTTAAATAGAGCACTTTTCTTGTAGTCAAAAGCTAACACAAGTGCTAATGAAATTTCAAGCTTCGGTTGGGATTGAAACTTGCCACCCGTACCTGTAAAATTTCAAGCCTCGGCGCCCCCGGCTGGGATTCAAACCGCGCCTCTCCCGTTTACTATGCAAGTTTCTTGACCATTACGTTTGCTGGAGCTGGGGACGTACTGTTTTGGGACTTCAGCATTTGGCGTGTTAACAAGCTCGAGTTTTCTCAAATAGAATATTTAATTTTCCATACAGACCTTTGAACTTTGCATACACACGAGGAATATGAGGATGAATCCGAAGCTGTAGTACATCGTTTGCTACAGAGTGACTATCAAGTTCGTTAACACGCTGTATGGGACGTTACTCCCAACCATCCATTTTCCATCTTGGAAGTTGAAAAATGCCTCGGTAGCGTAGTGGTCAAGACGCTCGCCTGGTAAACAGGAGGGCGTGGGTTCGATCCCAGCCGAGGCATGGAATTTTATCCTCATTTATTTGAGATTTTGACCACATAATAATGGAGCTCTAAGGGTTAGGTGGTAGAAAACGCCTCCGGCGTCTAGGCGTGGGGCGGTATAGGTCAACCATCTGGTTCCCTCTACTGCGGTCCCTGCCCAGGCGTGGAGCGAAAGGGGGAGATCTGGAGCCTTCATCTTCCTCGGACAGGGAGCGACCGGGCCTGGGAGTGAAGTTCCGTGCACTCCTGTAGGATATGGAGGCTGTGGAGAGAAGAGTAGGAAAGAAGAAAATATTAGATGATTTCTACTGAGGATTTTACACCCCCCATTACCTACACCCAGACCGATTTATAAAGTATGATCCTGTATGTTCTACAATCTTTTACATACATATACAGAAACCACTCAAGTTCGCCAAGGAATCAATCATCCGTTCAGGTCACACTCTAGTCACAGTACGTTCAATGAATGGTCAAATATTTTACAGGTGATGTGATTAGATGGGAGTAAGCATACAGTGATTTGAACGACAGATGGTATTCCCTATGCCGTTCAAATCCTATTTAATCACCAGTAAAAATACGTCGTAGTTTCACTGTGCTTGAATCGGGCTTTAGTAGCTTTGTAATATTTACAAAAATGGTAGAAACAAAACCTTACCACATTACCAGCATTAAAATCAAAATAAAGCTCAACGCAAATAAGCAGTAATTACTTAAAGAGGTAAATAACTAGTTCAACTTATGTACATTTGGCTCGCAGCGGTATAATGGCCCACGGTGAAGTTCTCAGCAGATCGCTAATCCTCTCCTCTCCCTCTTCCTCCTCCAGTTCATTCATCTTCTCCTCCTCCTCATCCTCATCCAGAGAGCGTTTCCTCCTCCCCAGTCGAGGTCCAAACCACATGGGGCCATTAGCCACGGCCGGATTGGCCCGTTTGGCCAGTAGAGGGTTGTCAGGGTCCCGGGCGAGGCCCATTTCCAGGCCGAGTAGCATGGCCTCCTCTATGAGATCCGGAGTAGCGAGGTGAACGCGGGGTAGACGGGCCTCTGTGGGAAGTGAAATGAGAGAGAATAGAATAGAATAAAATATACTTTATTTATACTGCTAGGATGTGACTGAAAAGTCCGTTTATCCCCTAGGGAAGTGAAATGAGAGAGAATAGAATAGAATAAAATATACTTTATTTATACTGCTAGGATGTGACTGAAAAGTCCGTTTACCCCCTAGCCCTAGAGATATTTGGATGAAGAGAGTATTATTATTATTTTTAGTGTATTACCTATGTACTAATTGTACTATCTGTTAACGTTTCGTTGTCGTAACCTTTTGGATATCGCGTGTTTTTCCCTCTTTTTT
>NW_007378917.1:123639-124011 GCF_000475195.1 Diaphorina citri | reverse complement strand
CAGTACTGCGAGTGAACGTGTTTTTGGCAAGATGATAATTTCGTACCGGGAAATTTAACTTAATGAGTTTGGATTCGGGTCACGGGATTGTCGTGCGTGCACTTGACTTTGAGATTTCCCTGGAGGTCTCCTCTTCATATACCTGGGACTGACCTGCCCTCATGATACGTGATACCAAGCCCACCGCGCCGGTGAATCAACGCCGGCTAAGAATCGGGTTCTATCCCGAGGTATCGTCCCGGCCTTTAGATAACAAATAGAATAGAATAGAATATACCCTGTTTATACTGCCAGAATGAGACTGAAAAGTCCCTTTACTCCCGCAGTCTAAACAAGGTCTCATGTATTTGGTACAAAATAGGTGTATTTTTT
>NW_007378917.1:96349-123108 GCF_000475195.1 Diaphorina citri | reverse complement strand
AAATGACTTCACAATGTCAGTAACACAAATACAGCGATGACCCCGAGCTAGGGGTCTTAGACCTATCCAGGTTACGAATGAATAAGAAAGTCGATGACCCCGAACTTCTCTCTCCTAATCTTGGACTAAGACTAGGTGAACCAACGTAGTCTTCCTGCCCAGTGGCCCAAATCATTTCTCCCGTTTGGAGCCCCTCTTGGGCGTAAGAATCTGGGCTGCAAATAAGCCGACCCGACCATAAGCAAAATACTCTTCCCGTCCGTCAGGGTGTATACATATACTTCCCTCTGGAGCCATACCTCGTGGGTAAGAATCATCTGGTCAATTTTGTGTAAACAATAGATTTCCCGACCCTGCTATGGAGCCCTAATCGTTGGGCTAGAATCTCGGCCGCAACCAAGTGGCCGCGCAAAAGTGAGGAGTTGGGAGCGCGGATTCGTTCATGGATCTGGTCACTATAGGCCCATACTCCTACTTCCTAATTGTTTGTAAGGATCACAAGTTCTTTTTGGTTCACATTGAACAATAATGCATTTCCTTTCCAAAGAGATGTTCAAGTGTTCGGCACCTCGAGATTCAAAATGTTTGCATTTCATTTATAAACTGTGTGGGTCGAGTGAGTTTTATTCTTCAGAGTATCAATTTAGAGAAACCTCTAAAATCTAAAACTTGCTCTTTTTCTTCGTGTCAAGGAAAAATAAAAAATAAAAGGAAAAAATGTAATAATGAACATGCAAGTTTGAAACAAACTCTTTGTGAAAGAAATCCCCCAACTTATTTTTTTTTTTTTTTTTTTTTTGTGAAAATGGAAAATGAAAGCGAATCCATATCATTTTATTTTAATTTAAAAAATGACATTTTATAATGAAAACACCGAGTTTTTCTCCCTACGTATGTACATTCAGCGTAGATAAACATCTAATCAGAGCTTGGTATAATATCACGAGTTTGTTGAGAGGAGAAAAAATAGGTGATGACATAATGTCAGAGTTAACATAATAAAGAATCATGAGGTCAATGTAATGAGAACCCGAGTAAAATTCATAATTATCTTGAAAACTCATAAGAAGATTAAAAAGAAAAAGGATCATTATTTATCATCAGAAGTATGGTCCGGTCCATAAACTACAAGTCGATGAAATCAAGGGTCAATACTCAATAGTTGCAAAATCTTATAACCAATTTTCCTATTAAATACCAATTGTCAACCAACAACAGTACCTACTGAAAACCTTGGCTTTTTGCAAATGCAGACTAATGATAAACAATCTGTATGGTTTTGGCACAAATAAATATATTTGATAATTACTTATTAATTACATTTAAAAAAGCAGTAAAACATTTCCTAGTAGTTGTGACAAAGTGGTTACCTAGTGTGCGTTTTTAATGGGGCAATTTTTATCACATTAAACAAATTTAATGAGCTACGCCTCATCACTCTTATTATGTTTCCTTTCAGTATCTGTGGGACGCTAGGGAAGAAAACCAGTGGTTCTAGCAATACGTTGAGGATACATACAAAAGAAGACTTTGCCGTTCAAGCTACTACCAAAGTATTGCTACAGGATACAAGCAGACAGTACGGTATTACCAAATTCATTGGTAACAATCCTCATCATAAGTCATATAATTACCCTAGTAAATCATAGATATTAAATTACTAATAGTTTAACAATCTAGTTACCAACAATTATTATTGTACTCAATTACTGTAATACGAATGTAGACTTTTATGTTTTCGTGTCTCCGTGCTATAGAGGATGAAGCAAAGCGGAAATCCTGGTTTTTCTAGTCAGAAGTGCATTAGGACATTTGAGTAGAATCGCATGACCACTGCACATGCTATACTATTGGCTCATTTGGAACATACAATGGGCACGTACACTGGTCAAAATTATGACACTTTTGAAGGGAAATCTGCTAAAATATTGTAAAATAGCTTGAAAATTCCAACGAAAAAGCTACTCGCTCCTAACTCCGAGTACAATTTTTGAGTCATATTGTCACAATGTTACTGCAAAAATAGTGACTAAATGTTAATGGTGTGAAAGAGCAAATTCAAAGGCACCACTTTTCAAAAATAACAATGATTTACTCGTCATCATTTAATGTTTCTACCATACATCGATGATTTCATATTCGATTTTTTTTTCCGCCGCATGAACCCAAAACAATAAAGCGTGAGGTTCAATATTGTAATTGCAAGTGCATTAGGACATTTGAGTAGAATCGCATGACCACTGCACATGCTATACTATTGGCTCATTTGGAACATACAATGGGCACGTACAATGGTCAAAATTATGACACTTTTGAAGGGAAATCTGCTAAAATATTGTAAAATAGCTTGAAAATTCCAAGGAAAAAGCTACTCGCTCCTAACTCCGAGTACCTTTTTTTGATTAATGTCACATTGTCTCAATGTTACTGCAAAAATAGTGACTAAATGTTAATGGTGTGAAAGAGCAAATTCAAAGGCACGACTTTTCAAAAATACATAACAATGATTTACTCGTCATCATTTAATGTTTCTACCATACATCGATGATTTCATATTCGATTTTTTTTTCCGTCGCATGAACCCAAAACAATAAAGCGTGAGGTTCAATATTGTAATTGTAGGTTCGCCTGTTGTGTTTGTGCAGCGAGCTATATTGTGACACGGGGAAGAGAAGGGGTGCATGGATCAAAAATGCGTGATGACCTAAAACTGTACAAGCCTGGACGGGAGACGTGAAAGGGGCATTTCATTCATAGAGGCACAAATTCAGGGTGACTCAGGTGACTCAGGTTTGACAAATTGTCAATGTTTTCATACAGTGAAACTTTTGTCAAGGAATAGGTAGCTACGATAGAACAACTTCGGTAAACAAACTTTGAACCATGTTTCAGAGTGACAGCTACGTTATCGCCATATCGAGCTCAAGTCAGGTCTCTAAAGCCAAAAACGGAGAAAAGAAAAGAGTGGAGAGCAAATCAAGAGTACTTCACAAGCTAATGTACCTAATATTTTTCTGCAAATGATGCGACGCGATGCGACGGTCCTCCGTCTATACACCACCCTGTAGATACATGGGCTCTGCTATTGAAGAATGGCTTTGAATGTCACTTTAGAGCGTAAGTTAATGTTCCGAATATCCCATCAAAAATTTCTCTGACTAGGTGACTGCCCTATGATTAATTACCCTTCCTGACTTGAGTACCTACTCGGAAATGGAAGCTAGGGAATGTCATTAATTAGTTGCTGAAATAGTAATTATTCTAAATAGCGCTACTCCCACTCAAATACGAGAGCTTTTTGTATACTTTCAGCCGAAGAAATACCCTGAAACTTGAAAAGTACTTTAGCTGTTAGTTCTTTAGCATTGAACTAACTCACATCGCATCGATTTCTGATGAGGGATAAAGGAATTTTGTCCTCTTTTCTCCAGGGGATGTTATTTTCACAACTTTTATAGATATCATAGTTTTACAGTCTCATCTTGTCTGCAGTCCTTTGAAGGATTACTCTAAACACAACATTCCAGATGAATTAATTAAAGTACAAACCTTTCCCTTCAAAGATAAACAATTTGAATTGTAAATGCAGTGTCAGCTGAAACACGAACAGATGTAAACGGTTTTTTTTTAGATCGGAAGAAATTTAAATTTAAAAGCAAGTGTCACCTAAAACCCAAAAAAATTTAAACGTTTTTTTTTTTTTTTTTTTTTTTTTCATCCAATACCTAGTATAAAGGGATCTTGAAAATAGAACAAAAACAACCTTCCGAATACTGAGGCTATCAAACCAAGAAAGGATATCTCATCCACCATTGTATTCACTCCTTTGATGACCAGGATAAATAAATAAAATAGAAATTGAAGAAAAGATCAAGGAAAGCAAAGATCGCCGTAAGAAAACCAACAAGACAAAATAATCAAGAAAAGACGAATCTAAGGAAGATACAGAAAGATCAAGGAAAGCAAAGATCGCCGTAAGAAAACCAACAAGACAAAATAATCAAGAAAAGACGAATCTAAGGAAGATACAGAAAAATAAAAAAGGTGAAGTTCAATACTCCTTTAATGTCTTTAAAATATCAAAAAGGAGGGAAAAAAATACAAAAAAATGCTAATATAAAATTAAAAATGTAAAAGGGTACCTTTAATGTCTTTAAAATATCAAAAAGGAGGGAAAAAAATACAAAAAAATGCTAATATAAAATTAAAAATGTAAAAGGGTAAAAAAAGTTAAAAGAAAATTGCGTTTTCAAAAAAGCTCGAGGCCGAGAACAAATTTTAATTGGAGTTGAAATTAATTCAATCAAGAGAATCAGCAATTGATGGCAAAGCTCGAAACTCGAAACCTTGCTGAAACAAAGGCAAATTTGTAGCTTAAATAGAACTTCGACGGAAATGCTACTTTCCTCATTCCTAAAACCTTTAATTTTAATACTACCTTTTCCATTTCTACTAAGTAAGTATTATGTGGGTACCTGAAATGCTAGTTTTTCCTTTCATGAGTACGTACCTGTACCTAAGCCAGCTCGCTCCGTTATTTATCTTGGAAAGAAAGGAAGCAAAAAAGCATTTTACATAAAAATTGAAAGGGAAAATGGAGGCACAAGTTTCAAGTGCACGTCAAACAATGGGGCTGCACAAAGAGGGGTTGTACAAGTGCTCGTTAGATAATGGGATCCAGACTGTACAGGTCAGGTCTGTCCCGAGCTACGATAGAACAACTTCGGTAAACAAACATGACTGTGTGTTGAAAGAGATTTCCACTGGCAATGGGGGGTTAAAGAAGTTCTTTGAAGATGTTCTAGCTAGGACAAACAATTGCCGAGATGTCGAGTCACTGGAGGAGAGAGACCAGAGAGGGATATACCGAATTCATTGACACGACACGACATAAGCAGAACCTAAAGGCCAAAGAGACTACATATTTTAGTTGTTTTCCAAATGAACATCGTCTGTCATAGTATAGTCTGAAAGCCAACTCCTTCGAGTTGTGTAAATTTTCTCTACCTACCACGTATGTGTTTAAATTGAGGCAGTATGAAACGAGTGCTCTTTTGTGGAGCGAACAGAGGGTGTGTGCACTTTTTACTTTCTTTGTCCCTATAGTATACGAAGTATTCATCCTGGCTGCATGGTTAGGTCAACACCAAATGAAAGTACTATGTTATAACGTGATGAGGTTAAAATGGAAACGGGACATATTCCACGTAAAACGGATAGGACATGGACTCGTTCAATAAGTTCAATTCTAGAGCGGGTAGCAGAATTACCTGAAGATGAGAACAGACTTATAGGTAGGTAGAACATTTGGTAGGTTCTAATGATTCAGAGTTGAATAGAGGAAAAAGACCCCCCCCCCCCAAAGCGCACCCATCCCCTCCAAAAAGCCCTTTTTTTTTTCCTTTCTAAAAAAAAAAAAAAAAAAAAAAAAATTCAAATATTTTATTTTCAATTGAAATCTCATTTTTATTTCATACTCCTCAGGGACGAAGAAGCTATTGCAAGGATTTGATCAGAATTTCCTGTAGGAAACATAGCTAGCAGGCAAACGAGGAGTTTTATTGAAATACACGTACGTACAGATATTAGTTAATGGATTAAGCGTGTAACGAAGGCATAGACTCTGTCAAGGGGTAAATTTCTTGTTGATAATTCAACCTCCCTGTGGTACAGCGTAGGTAGCTTGGACTGAGTGATTCGTCAAGAGGTAGTGCATTTGATAGTTGGACAATATTAAGCAGAAAAAAAAAAAACCATCCGTAAGGGGCATTGCCATACGGATGGTTCTCTTCTGCGGAATGCTGTCCAATTTGCGTGCTATAAGTAGCCTCTGGTAAAGGAAACTTACGTAACATTGACCTGTCAGGACTCAGAAGCAGCCTGTCTCATTTCTACTGTCATAAGTTCGCACAGGAGGCGAAAAAGAACGGTTATTTCCATTTTTCTTTTTTTTAGGTAAATATGGAAAAAATTAAGCATCCAGGCTAAAAAAGAAGAAGGCTAATTTGACACCGAGCCACTCTCTACGATACACGTGCGTCCGTTGAAAACAAAATGTGAAATTGTCTCTCCTACAGACTTTTTTTTTCCCAACTCTCTATTTTCCCCCAGCCTTTTAATTTTATCAAAAGCAAAGTTATCTCGAGCGTTCAAGTAAAACAAAACTAAAAAAAAAGCCGCGAAATCATGGCTTACTTTTGCGTAGCCGATTTTCCCCTGGCGTGAGATTTGCGAACCAAAATTTCCGCAAACCATATCTGTTCTATTAGAACATACACTATATTATGATCTGCGGTACTCTGCGTAAGTGCGTACATAGTGTAGGGGCAAACAGCCCCAAAAGAACAGATTATAGGTAAGGAGCAAACCCTTCATCGTTCTCCTTATTACAGTTAGGTAAAAAAAAAAGAAGCCCAACAGGTGCTATCAGTCTTGGCAAGTTCAAGTGCATTTCGTATTAACACGAAGCGCGTAAAGGTAGAAACACACTATCATCACGTCACGTGAGCTCATGAGGAGTCAGAATGATGTGGTTCAATGTTCTCCCATACTATAGTAGGTGATTTCGTTCACGAGAGCTACACTGCCCTCACGCCACGTGAGCTCTCACGTGACGTGAAGGCAGTGTGTTTCTACCTTAAGAACCATGTATCCGTGGGCGTGAGATAGACTTACGCTTGAAAAATCTTCCTTCCATATTTCAATTTATTTATTCACCTCTCACCCCCCAGAGTATAACTCCCTGACGTTTGTTACCTGTGTGAAGTAAGAAATGAACAAATTAAAATGAAAATTACATCTGACGTGAAAAATGATCAGCACCCACCTTTTTTCCTTGGCGTAAAAACATCGCTTCCTTTTCTCCCCTCAACGAGAGAGTATTTTCTCATCTCGGAGCGCAAGCACGGTACTTTCTTTTTTTAAGGGGTTTGAAAGAGGGAACTTATGGTAACATCGGAGGTCTTATCATCCCGAAATCGAAGAGACAATGAGAATAGGATAGGAAAAAGCCAGCCGTTCCGAGAACGAATCTTGTGTGTTTTGGGTACAATTTCAGGGTTCTCCTGAAGGAGCTCTTCCACCCAACCACTAAATTTTTCTTTCACTGTGAGCCTTCACCTTAAGAACCATGTATCCGTGGGCGTGAGATAGACTTACGCTTGAAAAATCTTCCTTCCATATTTCAATTTATTTATTCACCTCTCGCCCCCCAGAGTATAACTCCCTGACGTTTGTTACCTGCGTGAAGTAAGAAATGAACAAATTAAAATGGAAATTACATCTGACGTGAAAAATGATCAGCACCCACCTTTCTTCCTTGGCGTAAAAACATCGCTCCCTTTTCTCCCCTCAGCGAGAGAGTTTCTCATATTTTCTCACCTTGGAGCGCAAGCACGGTGCTCCGTTTTATTTTAATTTTAAGAGGTTTGAAAGAGGGAACTGTAACGTTGGAGATTTTATCATCCCGAAATCGAAGAGACGCTTGTAATGAGAATAGGATGGGAAAAAGCCAGCCTTTCCGAGAACGAACCTTGTTTTGGACAAAGTGGCAGATCCTTGGCGTAAAAACATCGCTCCCTTTTCTCCCCTCAGCGAGAGAGTTTCTCATATTTTCTCACCTTGGAGCGCAAGCACGGTGCTCTCCGTTTTATTTTAATTTTAAGAGATTTGAAAGAGGGAACTGTAACATTGGAGATTTTATCATCCCGAAATCTAAGAGACGCTTGTAATGAGAATAGGATAGGAAAAAGCCAGCCTTTCCGAGAACGAACCTTGTTTTGGACAAAGTGGCAGGTACTCCCGCAGTCTAAACAAGGTCTCATGTATTTGGTACAAAATAGGTGTATTTTTTATAAATTAAAACCTTGCTTAAATTAAAAAAACAAATGTGTTTTTACTTGGTCTACTAAGAATCGGGTTCCATACCGAGGTCTCCTCTTCATATATGTGGGACTGACCTGCCCTTTTCATAACGAGATACCAAGCCCGCAGCCGAATAAAAGCGGTCTAAGAATCGGGTTCTCTCCCGAGGTTTCCTCTTTACAAACCCGGTGACCCGTCCTTCTGATGAAACTAAAGTGGATCAGAATCAGGTTCTATCCCTTCTCTTCAGCCCCAGTAGCTGAAAGATAGTAGGACACTGGACTCGTAATCCAGATTCTGGGGATCGAGCCCCAGTGGCGACATAAACAAATGACTGTACACTTCAGTAAAAAGTGAGGAGTTGGGAGCGCGGATTCGTTCATGGATCTGGTCACTAGGCCCATGCTCCTACTTCCTAATTGTTTGTAAGGATCACATGTTCTTTTTGGTTCACATTGAACAATAATGCATTTCCTTTCCAAAGAGATGTTCAAGTGTTCGGCACCTCGAGATTCAAAATGTTTGCATTTCATTTATAAACTGTGGATTTCCACTGGCAATGGGGGGTTAAAGAAGTTCTTTGAAGATGTTCTAGCTAGGACAAACAATTGCCGAGATGTCGAGTCACTGGAGTAGAGAGACCAGAGAGGGATATACCGAATTCATTGTCAGGCAGCGTCCCAGCGACGCTGACACGACACGACATAAGCAGAACCTAAAGCCCAAAGAGACTACATATTTTAGTTGTTTTCCAAATGAACATCGTCTGTCATAGTATGGTTTGAAAGCCAACTCCTTCGAGTTAGAATTTTCCTATCCAATTATGACAACCATACAAACTCCATTAAATTTTTAAAACTACATACTCTTTTTACTCGAACTAGGTACGTTTAACGTTTACAGCATTTCGAGTACCTACTTCATAATGTGCATGATATTTCCTATCCAATTATGACAACCATACAAACTCCATTAAATTTTTAAAACTACATACTCTTTTTACTCGAACTAGGTACGTTTAACGTACAGCATTTCGAGTACCTACTTCATAATGTGCATGATGGAGTTCTATTATACATTGGTCAAGTAAAAAATGTACCTGTCGGTAGCATTGCATACATCATGGCTCTCCTCCACATCTACCAACAACCAGGTTGAGTACAAACACACCTATCCCTCATCCAACTCTAATTTCATACTCATCCCGGTTCATCTGGCTCTTCAGGAATAAGTTGGGAAAATGAGTTTTGTTTTATGCAATTTCAATACGCTGACCTACACTGGTCAAAGAGAGAGGAGATGGGAGAGAGAAAAAAAGCAAAGCAAATACTGAAAGAGGAAAGAAGTTGGGAAAATGAGTTTTGTTTTATGCAATTTCAATACGCTGACCTACACTGGTCAAAGAGAGAGGAGATGGGAGAGAGAAAAAAAAGCAAAGCAAATACTGAAAGAGGAATAGATGCTGGGAAAGAGGCGAACAGAGAGATGAATGAGACTGAAAGAGGAGAAAGAGAGTTGGAAAATTACAAGAATAAATGGAATGAGGAAAAAACCTTCAGTCGGCTTTAAACTTTTTAATTTACATTACATGTTGTTGTTGGAAAATTACAAGAATAAATGGAATGAGGAAAAAACCTTCAGTCGGCTTTAAACTTTTTAATTTACATTACATGTTGTTGTTTTTTTACCCCTGGCTTTCTCCCTTTTCATACAAATCAAAGTGCTGCTGCAGAGGAAAATATGCATGCGTAGAATGCAATGAATTGAATTCCGAATAGAGGGAGGTAGAGAAACGCAACATAAATACTGATACTTCACTTGCAATGGAAGATGAGCAAATAATGGCGGGAATAGGGTCAGTAAAAAAGATAAAAATGAGTGTGCTTTACAGGGGCTATACGTACCAGCATCACTTATATGTTCACTTCTCTTTTTGCCAGAAGAGGAAGAGGAAATCAATGTATTCTCTTACCTGAAACAAATAATGAAAATTCGACGGTCATAAGTCAGGAAAACACTGAATATTTAAAAAAGGAAGAGAAAAACTATATCGATAACTACTAGATTCAGTTATATAGTATTGATGGAGTTGTTGCCACGAAAAGACAAAAAAAGTTCTTTTTGTGCTAGGAAAAAAAGTTCTTTTTTTGTGCTAGGGTTCCTTCTTCTAGGCAAAAATGTTGATAACTTTGTAAACAAAGCTCACAAAATAACTCGGACAGAATAATTTCAGACTATAATCGATGGAAAGAGACAACATTGCCGGGGTTTTCATGAGCAAATAATGGCGGGAATAGGGTCAGTAAAAAAGATAAAAATGAGTGTGCTTTACAGGGGCTATACGTACCAGCATCACTTATAATATATGTTCACTTCTCTTTTTGCCAGAAGAGGAAATCAATGTATTCTCTTACCTGAAACAAATAATGAAAATTCGACGGTCATAACTTCATAAGTCAGGAAAACACTGAATATTTAAAAAAGGAAGAGAAAAACTATATCGATAACTACTAGATTCAGTTATATAGTATTGATGGAGTTGTTGCCACGAAAAGACAAAAAAAGTTCTTTTTGTGCTAGGAAAAAAAGTTCTTTTTTTGTGCTAGGGTTCCTTCTTCTAGGCAAAAATGTTGATAACTTTGTAAACAAAGCTCACAAAATAACTCGGACAGAATAATTTCAGACTATAATCGATGGAAAGAGACAACATTGCCGGGGTTTTCTATATCCCAAGTCCCAAGAGAATCTGTTAAAAATACACCAGATGAAAGGTTACTTCAAAATATCAACAATAACAAAAAATATACAGTGTGACATCCCCACCCCAACTTTTGTTTCATATACACAAACCAGCCGCGGGGTTTTCTATATCCCAAGTCCCAAGAGAATCTGTTAAAAATACACCAGATGAAAGGTTACTTCAAAATATCAACAATAACAAAAATATACAGTGTGACATCCCCACCCCAACTTTTGTTTCATATAATAAGATACTTGTATATTGCATAGTAATACAACATCGATATACTGGCGGTAATAATCTCGGTAGTATTTCTGGTTCTTTGTATGACTTTGTACTATGCACCTGTTGTAATCCTGTACAATAAAATAAATAAATAAATAAATAAATAAATATAATAAGATACCTTGTATATTGCATAGTAATACAATACCGAATACTGGCGGTAATAATCTCGGTGTCCTATATGTACTTTCTTGTTTTGTCATTGCATTAGGTATAACGTATAACCAAAGTTAATTGAAAGTGACAGTGGTCATACATAGGTGAAAATGTTTATGAATAGTTACATTTTGTTTTCCAGTTATTAATGCGTAGGTAGGCATATAGATACATCCAGGTACCCTGAAATGTTATAGTAGCTGATCAAACACGTCCCCATTTTGCCTCCGGAGATTTTCACGCCATCGCCATCAGAAGAAACATTATAGTTCTTTTGGCACGAAACTTTTTCAGGAAATAAAAAATATCAAAATATGTGGGTAAAAAGCTTTGCTTGCGGTTGAGAGCAGCTCTTACACATATATTTCAGCACTTCCACCTTGCGGTTGCAAAGTTTTAAATTGTTACGTTTTTGTGTATTGTTTTCTACACTATTCTACAGCATTTTGTTTGTATTTACGCAAAACGCACTTTAGACTAAAGGATCCTTCTCGTAGGGTCCACGTATGTTTGAGCGTTTAATTCGAAAAATTCCCTCAGAACAGAAAGAACTTCATGCATTTCGCATCCTTGAAATGAGAGTGAATTTGTAAACCCTTCATGTACTTAGCGGGGTTCATCAACCCTGAATTACTACACCAATTTTATTTTCCATTGACTCCACTTGCGACTCATTCTTCTCCGAATAGTGATTGTTAGTCTATTTGTAGGACACAAAGGACTGTCCTTATCAATTATAGATTTAAATAATGCCGATAAAAAAGTCCGTATTCAAACAGGAACAATTTATTTGTTTTCCCCATTCACAAAACATACGAGTTTTATCGAACAAAGGATACAGTAGTACTTTGTAACACCTTGTCAGCTTTTTTTCATGTGGAATGTGGAAGAACTCGAAAATAATCTGACCACTTAGTGGTAACCGTACCTACTAGAAGAACATGATGGTAATGAATTCACGCAAAGCCGAAGTTGTACAAACATCCTTGGACTAGAAGTGCGTTTTGTTAATTGCTGTTGAAAATACAACGGGCTATGATAACGCATAGGATATATTGTGGGGGTAATAGGGCATAATAACTTACTACCTATACAAACCTTCAAGTTTAACTAATAGAGTTATACAGGTACAGAAAGCACATTGTGGTATGCCACGTGAATTTAATCGTTGACATGGAAGTGAGCTATTTATTTTCAGAATTGATAAATTTTATGCGCACGGAATATTTGAAAACTGTACTTATCAGTGGGTACTTCAGCAACAAAACAACGAAACGATATTAGCTCTGGAAAAAAATAAAGAACAATTGTAGGGAATACAAATTACCCATATTATAATGATAACATAATAATTATGACACATGCAACCTACAAGCCTATCTTACTAAAATATGTATGATAGGGATACATTATGTATACATACAGGATGTTCTAGTACCGTGTTCTTTAAAAATCTGATTTTCAATATTGACATGATGCACAGTATTTATATATCAACAAGACAAGGTGAAGTAGTCTATCATTTTCTATTTTTCCTTATACATGTGAGAGTTGAAGTCGAAAAATGATAGTTAATTGTTTACATACCGTCGATAAATTCGGTGCATACTTAAGTACGAACCTTCGCTTTGAGCCACCGCGTAGATTTAATGAAGTGTCGATTCTAGAGTAATATTGTAGCGAGGTTATCCTTGTCAACCCACATCGTAATCTAGTATGCGTGATGTAGACTTTGAATTTGAACCAGTATGACGGGAAAATGGACAAAACCATGCACCAGGATAATTAGCTAGACAGTTTGTGGTTATGTCTAAAACAATTTTAGGCTCGGATCTACTACCTCATGTTACAAGCGGTTGGTACTTCTGAGCACACTCAAAGACTGTTTGGAGTGTTTGGGCATAGCCTCCGAGAAAGTTCAGACCTAAACAACCGCAAATTTCATGGCATGTGAACAAACGTCAAACTACTGAATGGAGTAAAAAAATGTATACCTTGTACTGCGGAGGAAGATAATTGAATTGAAAAAGGATTTTCATTTTACTAATATACTCAAGAGAAATGTATATTTCAATAACATTGCAGGTTTGACTACAAAGAAAAAGAAAACAATAGCATAAGCTCATTTTCAATCGCTACGTGGCGGTAATCTTATTGTTATCTGAAACACAAAAGATTTTCCTAGTGGAATACAGGTAGAAATGGAAAACTGCCTATTGCAGTTATTAATAAGTATGACTTATGAAATGAATTATGCAGGTATGTTCAAAAGTATCCAAGTTATCAATACACAAGTGTACTAGAGCTCATATTTAGCTTTATTTTTTTATGGCGTCATTTTTTTTGGGGGGGGGGGAGGCAAGAACTTGTGCAGATAGTAGGTGTTACCATTAAATTACGGTCGACCCCAGTTCTAGTCGGAGAAAACAAACTCATATTTCGGATGCTGATAATAAATTTCGATTCAATAATAATGGTCAAGGGACTTACTTGAACAAAAAATGAGAAACTACGAAAAAATTCAGTACCCCTGCTTTCCAACCACAAATTATTAGAAGGAAAATAAAAATTGTAATCATTACATCATTCGGTAAAGTGAAATTGAATTATGTAGGGTCGGTCTGGGTCTCAGATGAGGTATTTTATCAATGAGGTGCTGCTTGGTAGTGATTTTTTTTTTCGGAACAAAGTAATGCTGGGGATTTAATGGTATAAGGGATGGGAAAGTTTTATTTATTGATTTGTACTATAATTATTATGTATGAAGAAATGAAAAGTTAGGCCGGAGATAGAGAAGAATGGAGGCTCCAGCAAACCAGTTGTATAAAGTGATAACCTGACAACTCTATGATGACTATGTAGATATTGCATAAGATGTACATACTCGTAAGCTCTAGTAGTAGATCAAGTTTCAGACTGACCGACAGAAGAATTACCCATCAGTTCAGAAGGATCGTCCTCTGTTTTGATTTTGTCGGCTAAGTCGGCTTCCAATATGTAATACCATTTGAAACGGATTATTTACCAAATAGGCAAACATATCTCTGATGAAAAGCACACAGGAGCCGTCGTACATCTCCTGTTACGACTAATGCCATTACACAATCTCTAGAGCTTTCGATATTTTAAGCTTTATCTTTCATTTATCGTAAAAACTACACGAAGCTCCCGAGATGAGAGAAGGAGAGAGAGAAAGCTTTTATTTTTGATTAATATAATGAAATAAAAGAACTGCTTTGTATGAAAAATTGCGAGGGAGGAGGGGGGACAGGGAAAGTGGGAGGGGAGAGGAAGAAAGAGAGAGAGAGAGATAAGTTATACTAAAGTTTGTCATGATAGTCGTTCTCTATCTTTCTCCCTCGAGAGAGAGAGAGAGAGAGAGAGAGAGAGAGAGAGAGAGAGAGAAATGGGGAGGGATTAGAAGGAAGAAAGAGCTGGAGGGATAACAAAATTTGAATTTTTATCAAAACAATGCAGAGGGGGAAGGGGAGTCTGAATGTATTTAGGGTAAATTAAGAAAATTAAATAATTTCTTTTGACTATTTTTTTCGGGGAGGGGAATCTTAGATGAGAACACTTCCAACGCTCCGAGTTTTATACATAATTATTTATTTGTGGGGCACTTTTTTCACTTTCCTTAATTCCTTGTTCTACACTCATATACAAAGGAGAGTGATGTAATCGCCTGAAATTTTCTGCTTCTTCTTCTCCTTATTTCAAACTAAAAACAGCCAGGTTAATGACATCTCTTTTGATGACTCTAAATAGGAATTCCATCACCCAGCTCCTTCTCTCCATTTCCACTCCCCTTCCTTTGTTTGTTTTTTTTTTTTTTTTTTTTTCTCCAGCGCTCTCGCTGATGATAATCTTTCAAACAAATAAAAGTTATCGCTAGTGACAGCACAACATCCACAGTGAGGAGGAGCAGCACATGTTTCAGATTTCATTTTTGAAGCCAAGGTCTTTGCGTCGAGCGTCATTGTATGTGACATATCTAACACCTAGAAAATCTGGATTCTACACATATATTTTTTAACTAAAGGTAACAGCAAATAAATTATTGTAAGGACAAAAACCTCTCTCAGACACATCTATCCAGTATTTGACATAAGATTATATAAAACAGGAGCCGCCCAAGTAGAAAATCTGGATTCTACACATATATTTTTTAACTAAAGGTAACAGCAAATAAATTATTGTAAGGACAAAAACCTCTCTCAGACACATATATCCAGTATTTGACATAAGATTATATAAAACAGGAGCCGCCCAAGTCCCACAATTTGACAAATGATCTATCACATAAGATTCAGTCGTGTCGCAATTTCCATCAAAATAAACATCACTATGGTGAGTGACAGGCTGCGGCTTTGTCTATTGCTGCCTTTTATTTGGACAAATTTCTCAACGTACAAGGATGTTCTCGAGGCTTCTTTGTCAAGAATTTTCTCAACAATTTCAAGGAAAAAACGTGACTGCATTCAGAAAGTAAAGGTCACGTTAACATTTCTACATGTAACTAAATGCTTCAGTATTTAACTATTAACTAACCATGTTAGAAGGGAAAATGACCCCCTCGCTCGGATCAAATTTCAATTTAAAGATCACGGACTAGGAAAAAACGTGACTGCATTCAGAAAGTAAAGGTCACGTTAACATTTCTACATGTAACTAAATGCTTCAGTATTTAACTATTAACTAGCCATGTTAGAAGGGAAAATGACCCCCTCGCTCGGATCAAATTTCAATTTAAAGATCACGGACGTTTCATTTTCAAGAAGAGATACCTAGGGAGTTATTAATACCTAAATGTATTTCTTTGACTTTTCCAAAATTCTTTGATATTAAGAAAAGACAGTTTCCAATTCCATAATTTGACAAGATTTTCCTCTTAATATAAGAAAGCACAACTTGAAAGAGAATTATTTGTGCACTGGGTGATCTCCCCCTCCTTGAACCACCTTTTGATTGATATATTTTTATTGGAGATATTTGACTCCATGTTTTGTTTTACGACCAAAATCAAAAACTTCACGGGAAAAGGATTTTTCCCATCCTGACATTATATAATATTCTTCATTCACTGAAGTTTGTTCATTGCATAACTTTGGTGAAATTCAACCAAAACACTCCTTCTGGCACAGAGAGTAGAGAATTTTTCGTCAGCGGATTGTGTCTTCTAGTTTTTTCACACGGTCTTTGATATTAAGAAAAGACAGTTTCCAATTCCATAGTTTGACAAGACTTTCCTCTTAATATAAGAAAGCACAACTTGAAAGAGAATGAAACTTCATAGTGCAGCAAAATCTTGCTCAGTACTAGTTTCAATTGAAGCAAAGCAAACCTTTTTCCTGTAAATAAAAGGACCAAAAAATAGCCTTTATAATAATGTACAAAGATTCATACGGGCCAAAAAATGGTCCAGGCTCAAGCCTCAAGATAATAGAGAGATTTCGCATCCTGTTTTTTGGGTATCGGGTCCGATGTTCGACGAGTTTTGGTTTCTGCGCATAACACACATTATGGGGTTTTGAACACGGGGATCGGGATTACGATGTTTTGGCTTGAACATCGGGATTTTTTTTTTTTTTCGTAGCAGCTCTTACACATATACTTCAGCACTTCCACCTTGCGGTTGCAAAGTTTTAAATTGTTACGTTTTTGTGTATTGTTTTCTACACTAGTCTACAGCATTTTGTTTGTATTTACGCAAAACGCACTTTAGACTAAAGGATCCTTCTCGTAGGGTCCACAGCGTAAATTTAAATTCTTTTTGAATAGATCACGGTTATTTTACATTTTTGAAGGGGAAATTAATTTTGACTGAAATTTTTTTGATGTAAGTAGGTATCTTAATTAATTCAGAAATTCATTAAAAACAAAAACATAGCAACAAACTTATTTTTTATGTAATAATTATTTATTAATTTTTTCTTTTCTTCGTTATCTGTTATGTTCTTTTTTACCAATCGTTCTATTTGTATAAAAAAGAACGTAACAGATAACAAACGGTGGAACAATTAAATTGAGAAAACAAATAAATAATTTTAAAAAATCATTGTTTCTTGTTTTTAATTAATTAATTAATTCAAAAACTGATTTGAATAATTTGTTATTAATTTCATTCATTAGGACAAGACAAAACATTGAACGAATAAAAGGTATGATTACTTGAGCGTCCGCTAGGTTCGCTTTGGTTATCGTATTTTGGTTTTCGCACGCTTTGCTAAATCTAAAAACATGATAAAAGAACATGGCGTCTATATCAACATGGGTTTGCGTATGGAGATTTATTATGGGAAGGATGCGAAATCTCTAATATTTTAAAATAAAACGCAACCCCCGCCCCCCTAGAAACGCAGAAACGCTTGCGCACAAACAAACAAAGCGGGAGTCATGAATTATGACGTCATCGCCTACGGGAGCGTATGCCGTGACGTCAAAGTTCACGCTTTACCGGTATTTTTAAATCGATTTATCTCGGTATCTAGAAGTCGTAGAAGAAAAAGAAAAATTCCGTTGGTCCTCATTTTTCCTGCTCTATGACCTTGAAACAGCATCCAAGTAAGCGCAACTGATCTATTGCGAGACTGAAAGATAAGTGTAGTAATATTGAAAAATTCTCTCAAACTGACTTACCTATGCAAATTCTAGGACCGTCCCCAAAAGGTGAATAAGAGCCGGGTATAATTGAAGCTGAATTTTCTTCTGAAAATCTGTCGGGGTTATATGTTTCTGGGTCTTTCCACAACGCTGGATCTGTATGTAAAGCTAGTGTGGGCAATTGAACAAACACGCCTTTCTCTATGACGTGATCCGTCCCAGGAATATTGTATTCTTCCATACATTCACGAAATATCATGTTGGCTAGCGGATATATTCGTAATGTTTCTGAAAAGAATTACAAACAATAACTTTGAAAACACATGGACACTTGGGAGTTCATTCACAACTAGCATGGCTCCAAATTTTCAATCCTTCAAAATAACTCGTTTCGGAAGCATCTTTTTTTTTTATCACCATTACCAAAATAAGATGCACTAAATATTCGATTGTGAAAAATTCAATGTGTTGCCATAAAGCCTCATCCCAGATATGTATCTCACCTGAAAGGACTTGATCCAAGAACTTCATCTTCTTCAGACTGTCGTATGTTATTTTTCCTCCACTTTCTCGAGTGACTTGTTTGATTTCTTTACGGACTTTGTCTTGAATATCAGGATGGTGAGCTAGTTCATGAAGAGTCAGACTTGATGTAGTAGTGGACGTTTCATATCCAGCCAAAATCATAATGAAAATATTCGACACGAAGAGCTCTCTGCTAAGTACTCCTGAGAATAAAGAATCAAAAATAACAGCCATGATTTAAGTATTTAAGATATAAAGAGGATCCACAAAATATACCTACAATTACAAAATATACCTACAATAATAATGATCAATATGAAGACGTAGAGTAAGAAGAATCTGATGTCTTCTAAAATTCGGTCTGTGAAGGATCGGGTAACAAAAGCTAACAACAACTACTTACGATTTTCAGCCGGTAGCATCTGCTCTTGTTCATAAACTTCCAATAACAATTGCAACAAGTCACTTCTTCTAATGTTCTTCTCCTTTCTCATCTCAATAGTTTTCCAAGTCAAATCATCAAAATAGGTGTGCAAAATCCGAGGGAAAATATGTACTTTTTTGGCTAAATAGGGACTGAAAAAGTTGATCGTGTTCCTTGCAAAGCCCCTGAAGCTTGAGGCAAACGCCATGTTCTGCATCGCCACATGTTCCCGACTTGGATTCTTGATGGAATGAATTTCGAGACCACAGATAGCTTTACACACTATGTCAGTCATCGCGTCCCCCATCAACTGACGTGTTGGCCACTCTTTCTTGTGAGCGTTTTCATTCAAATAATCGATCAAATCATCTGAACACTTGTCTACAAGAGAAAAACAAAATTAAAATAAGTGAAAAACAGGTACCTAAACATAAAAGGGAACAGTTGGTTCATTTAAAAAAATCGCCGATTGTTTTTCATGATGATTTTTTCGTCTCAAAAATCGATTTATCTCGGTATCTAGAAGTCGTAGAAGAAAAAGAAAAATTCCGTTGGTCCTCATTTTTCCTGCTCTATGACCTTGAAACAGCATCCAAGTAAGCGCAACTGATCTATTGCGAGACTGAAAGATAAGTGTAGTAATATTGAAAAATTCTCTCAAACTGACTTACCTATGCAAATTCTAGGACCGTCCCCAAAAAATAACGCATAGGATATATTGTGGGGGTAATAGGGCATAATAACTTACTACCTATACAAACCTTCAAGTTTAACTAATAGAGTTATACATATACAATTATACAGGTACAGAAAGCACATTGTGGTATGCCACGTGAATTTAATCGTTGACATGGAAGTGAGCTATTTATTTTCAGAATTGATAAATTTTATGCGCACGGAATATTTGAAAACTGTACTTATCAGTGGGTACTTCAGCAACAAAACAACGAAACGATATTAGCTCTGGAAAAAAATAAAGAACAATTGTAGGGAATACAAATTACCCATATTATAATGATAACATAATAATTATGACACATGCAACCTACAAGCCTATCTTACTAAAATATGTATGATAGGGATACATTATGTATACATACAGGATGTTCTAGTACCGTGTTCTTTAAAAATCTGATTTGATTTTCAATATTGACATGATGCACAGTATTTATATATCAACAAGACAAGGTGAAGTAGTCTATCATTTTCTATTTTTCCTTATACATGTGAGAGTTGAAGTCGAAAAATGATAGGTAATTGTTTACATACCGTCGATAAATTCAGTGCATACTTAAGTACGAACCTTCGCTTTGACCCACCGCGTAGATTTAATGAAGTGCCGATTCTAGAGTAATATTGTAGCGAGGTTATCCTTGTCAACCCACATCGTAATCTAGTATGCGTGATGTAGACAGCCTATCTTACTAAAATATGTATGATAGGGATACATTATGTATACATACAGGATGTTCTAGTACCGTGTTCTTTAAAAATCTGATTTGATTTTCAATATTGACATGATGCACAGTATTTATATCGACGAGACAAAGTGAAGTTTGAAGTAGTCTATCATTTTCTATTTTTCCCTATACATGTGAGAGTTGAAGTCGAAAAATGATAGGTAATTGTTTACATACCGTCGATAAATTCAGTGCATACTTAAGTACGAACCTTCGCTTTGACCCACCGCGTAGATTTAATGAAGTGCCGATTCTAGAGTAATATTGTAGCGAGGTTATCCTTGTCAACCCACATCGTAATCTAGTATGCGTGATGTAGACTTTGAATTTGAACCAGTATGACGGGAAAATGGACAAAACCATGCACCAGGATAATTAGCTAGACAGTTTGTGGTTATGTCTAAAACAATTTTAGGCTCGGATCTACTACCTCATGTTACAAGCGGTTGGTACTTCTGAGCACACTCAAAGACTGTTTGGGCATAGCCTCCGAGAAAGTTCAGACCTACGGGAAAATGGACAAAACCATGCACCAGGATAATTAGCTAGACAGTTTGTGGTTATGTCTAAAACAATTTTAGGCTCGGATCTACTACATACCTCATGTTACAAGCGGTTGGTACTTCTGAGCACACTCAAAGACTGTTTGGAGTGTTTGGGCATAGCCTCCGAGAAAGTTCAGACCTAACAACCGCAAATTTCATGGCATGTGAACAAACGTCAAACTACTGAATGGAGTAAAAAAATGTATACCTTGTACTGCGGAGGAAGATAATTGAATTGAAAAAGGATTTTCATTTTACTAATATACTCAAGAGAAATGTATATTTCAATAACATTGCAGGTTTGACTACAAAGAAAAAGAAAACAATAGCATAAGCTCATTTTCAATCGCTACGTGGCGGTAATCTTATTGTTATCTGAAACACAAAAGATTTTCCTAGTGGAATACAGGTAGAAATGGAAAACTGCCTATTGCAGTTATTAATAAGTATGACTTATGAAATGAATTATGCAGGTATGTTCAAAAGTATCCAAGTTATCAATACACAAGTGTACTAGAGCTCATCAGACTTATGTGGCGTATGGTACAGGTGGGCCAATAAATGGTACGTTTTTTAGGTGGGCGAATAAATGGTACACTTACCCCAAGAGAAAAACAAAATTAAAATAAGTGAAAAACAGGTACCTAAACATAAAAGGGAACAGTTGGTTCATTTAAAAAAATCGCCGATTGATTTTCATGATGATTTTTTCGTCTCAAATATTAATATTGAGCAACTTTTGCGACTTGGAAGAAAAGATTATGTAACTTACCGAGGATATCAAACGAGGATTTCAATTTTGCACTTGAAAACACGGACACTGTTTTGTTTCTTAATAACTTCCACTTGGGATTCCTCAAGAAAAACAGGTTGGTGCCGAGAACATCACTGTCAGACACATGGAACCCCCGGTCGTAGAAATATCGGAAATCCTTTACCAGGATCCTCATAATCAATCCAGGATCTTTGATTAGGAGAGCTGGATAAGTGCCAATTAGAATGCCGAAGTATTTTACATCTTTCATCTGATGGTAGAACTCTCGATATTTTTCGGCCACGTTAACTTTACCTGCAATTAAGTAACAAAAGGAAATGCCTCCATTATTATCATGGGCACAATTGTAGACCCCCATTTTACCTTTCTCCAGCTACACATATATTATGTAGGTATAAATTTGTAGTCGGGATTATATGTACAGGGATACAAAGGTCAAACAATTTTACCTACCAAGCAGGAGCTCCCAATAATTTCCAACAACAGGAGCAGGCTTGATATGTGGGATTTTCCGGATTTTCCAATAATTCAAATTCCTCGTGGACCACTTGTAAAAGGCAACAAGAGCCGTCAAAAATAAAACTAAAAGGTTAAATGCTAGTAAACCCATCGTTTAGGTGATTTTCGTTTTCTGAATAAGATTAAACTAACACAGTATCACAGTTTCTCTCAACTCAAAACTAACAAAATATCCATTGATAAAAAAATAGTGATAGTAATTAGTTATCTTATCTTTTAATTTGTTACACTGCAAACTGTTTTATCTAAAATGTTTTTGTATAGCATGCACAAGTAGTTGTATTTTTATTTCCACAGTTCAACAACACTTTATTGAGTATGAAATATGTAAAAGATCGATCGGAAAACGTATATAAGCTGTTCGAAAACTCGGTTAAGGACTGATCTTCTTATAAAACACTGTTGTTATATTCAATAAAAGATCGATCGGAAAACGTATATAAGCTGTTCGAAAACTCGGTTAAGGACTGATCTTCTTATAAAACACTGTTGTTATATTCAATAATACATATTTACTGATAGATAATTACAACTTCCAAGAACAGATAAACTCTTTCAATTAAATGTGAATGTGTTATCATTAAGAATATAATTATACATATAAGATTATCCTGAACGTATACAGTTGGGTTACTAGTGTACTTACCTGAGCCAATTAGGTAATGTCGGGGATTCCCGTTTCCATAAAGATAAGCTTTCTATCAAACACATCTATCACTGTAGCTCATCATCATAACTATCAATCTTCAGATTGGTTTGTAGTTCTCCACGCTCTTCGATCAGAAGTCTTCCTCTTCATTTCAGTGTATGATTGACATCCGGAGTATTCCACTATTTGATTTATGTAGCTCAGTCGGGGTCGTCCTCTGCCTTGATTTCCTTGCCTCTTTCCTTCTTTGATTGAAACTGAACTCATTGACACTCATTGTGTCTGTAGAGGTGTCCTATCCACTTGTGCCTTCTTTCTTCTAAGGTTTTCCAGATTTGTCTTAGCTATCCAATTGTAAAATAATTGGTGTTTGATATTAACATTTTAATATTTAACTTTATTGTTGTCAGATTATTACTTTCTTTCCTAGATGTAATAGAAAGTTGTGCAATGATAAACCCAGATTTTTTTCCCTTACCTATTGGGATTTTTTCCTGCAGGGGAAAAAAAAGTTATAGGTATGTTTTAAGTCTCCATTTTTCCCTACCTCTCATAATTTCGCTCTGTTTACTTCCCACCATCAGATTTCGTCGTTTTCTTGCTTAAGTTGTTTAAAATTCGCTAGCTATGGCAAAATTTATGAAGTGTTTTGGGTATGAGATTGTATCTCTGGAAGGGAATGAGCGTGTAAGATGAGAATAATGTAGCCTACAAAGTCGTGAAGGTGTGAGGGAATGAAATGAAGGTGAAGATGAAAATATACCAAGGGGTGATGCTGGATTTTATGTTTCCTCTGCGAGGGGGAATAAGTAGGGTACTCGCGTTTTACCACTCAAGATACTTATTCACACTTTCTCTAATAAAATTGTGGTGAAATTGAATTCGTAATGAACCCGGATCACACCTTCCTCACCCCTCAAATATATGAAGAGAGTAAACATCATTTCCGTGACACAGCGGCATGCTTGTTCAAATCATAAAAACCACTCAAGTGACACCTACTTTCAAAACAGAACTTATCGGGGATCATTTTCATCAATGGATATGAACGTACTAACTTATCATCAATGGTGTGGACTTACAGTCAGGTATTTACATATACATACGAGTATGAATGTTTGAAAAAGGTTGATCTACCTTTGTCCTTTGAAATAGGTAATATCCTTGAGATCCCACTACTTCTTCCGTTCCTCACATCCAATATGGACATGATCATGAAAGAAAGGTCGAGATGAAAGAGAATATTTAATTTCCTTTTTTTTATATTTTTGCAACTAGAACGAAAGCGCCAGGGGAGTATTCAAGCATTGAGCTCTTTCTTCCTACAAAATAAACAAATGTTCATTACAGGACACTCTGATGAAACGTTCTCCAGTATTCAAGCATTGAGCTCTTTCTTCCTACAAAATAAACAAATGTTCATTACAGGACACTCTGATGAAACGTTCTCCTTTTTTTTTTTAGGAAATTGTTTTTCTTTGAAGAGCGAAAAAAAAATTAACATATTATTTAAAAATAGAAACTCATTAAACCTCCTTGAAATAAGAAATAACTTCCTTTGATAACAATAAAGGGCTGAGACTTGGGTGTTAGCTTTTTGCAGCACCAAAGCAAATAAAGATTACGTTTTAGAGACTTGGTATCAGCCGGATGACTGCGAACTATCCAGTTGTTTCTAATGTTGAGATCGCCACCGCGCCGCAATAAAATAATAACTTCGGAAGCCACATGACAAGAGAACTGCACAGAAATGAAGACGAAGATGTGGAAATATCACCGTCCTTGAAAGAGAACTCACAAAAGAAGTAATTATTTTGCGCCTCACCTATTAAAAAAGTTAATAAGCGTACTGACTGTAAGCGGGAGCTGGGTTAGCGGTGTAGGATCAAGAGATAGATGGCCGCTCTACAAAGAAATGTTCAACCGAGAAATTGAGGTCTGTTTTGAATAGTATCAACTCACTTCTCTTCGGTGTTTGAGAAATGCATAACACGTACTAATGGTAGGCAGTAGGCATAATATTATACAGTAAGGCTACGTCTGTCAAATCTAATGTTCTGCCTGAGGATGTGCTCTGTGCCTTCTAGAATATAGGAATGACCGAATTTATGGGACCTCTTTGGGCTTCAAAACATGGGTAGAAATATAGCGAGAGTTGTGCTTTCCTCATTATACCTACTAAGTTTAAAAGTTCTGTTAACCGGTTAATGTGTGCAATATTTTACTTCTAAACCACGTTGGGAGAGAAAAAACGTCAAACTTGTGTGGTAACCTCTCTCAACTCTATTTAGGTTTATTATTAGGTACTTGTGTCAGTCGGTAAGTAGATTTGAACTTACTCGGTGCATTATTGTTAATGCGCATTGGCATTAGGATTTTCCAGGGGTGGGGATAATAAAATGGAAGAAGTTTGGTAGTGAGGGGTAAAAATTGACGATTTTAAAAAAAAAACAACTGATGAAATTTTAAATTTTACCGCCAAAACTTCTTATATTCCTAATGTAAAACAAGATGGCGGATCGTAATGCGAGAAAAAAGCTACATTACAAAATTCGTGAAAGGAGAGGAGGGGAAGTTAATGTACATTAACATTTAAGAAAGAAAAATTCGAATTAAGATAACGTGCATTAACATTATGAAAGGAAAATACGCTATTTATTATCTAAATACTCTCAGAGGTATTCATAAGAGTTCTCTCGGTGAACAGTTCAAAATCATTCCCATCTGGGATCGAGTCAGTGCAATCGATAAGTTTGGAAAGCCAAAGAATTGGATAATCACATTCCGAATCACAAGAAGGACCAAGCGTTGAATATGAATTGGAATTGTTAAGTAACACTTTAAACTTAAAAGCATTCTTTCAAAGCCGTTTCCATAGACGAACTGAAATGAGTTGTTGAGAAAACATGCTAAAAAAAAATAGTTATCTTTGAGTAAAACCAGAGATAATTTAAAAACTGTATTATAATTGAAGGGAAAATACGCTATTTATTATCTAAATACTCTCAGAGGTATTCATAAGAGTTCTCTCGGTGAACAGTTCAAAATCATTCCCATCTGGGCTCGAGTCAGTGCAATCGATAAGTTTGGAAAGCCAAAGAATTGGCTAAATCACATTCCGAATCACAAGAAGGACCAAGCGTTGAATATGAATTGGAATTGTTAACACTTTAAACTAAGCATTCTTTCAAAGCCGTTTCCATAGACGAACTGAAATGAGTTGTTGAGAAAACACGCTAAAAAAAAAAAAAAATAGTTATCTTTGAGTAAAACCAGAGATAATTTAAAAACTGTATTATAATTGAACTCTTCAACATAAAATATTAATAATTATGCAGAAGAATTCAAATTGTTCTTCGGCCGAATCTCTTTGGTGTTTACGCACGCAGGAACTGGTAATAAATTAATAGTTAATGCTGATAATGGCAGTATAGCCTAAATTTCACATTACCCAAGCACTCTTTTATGTGTGAAACTGGAAGTCGAAAATTAGCATTTTAAAAACTCACCTCAATTCTAGATACTTATATGAAACTGAAGCTAGTATTTCAGAAAGTTTACAAATAATTACATTGTAGTCCAAACTGTACTGATTTATGGACTGGAACCAAAATACCAAGTTGGTTTAGAGTGAGCTGGTGCGGATTTGAGAATTCAAGTAGGTTCCTATATTTAGATTAGTTCGAATTTTTTGAATATTTACTCATGCTTGCATTCACAATATGTTCACTCTCAAAATAAATTATAATCTTTATTATACGTAGGTACTTAGAGTACTCGTATTTTACTATTAAAATATTTACTCTCTGCGTAGTACTTACGTACTCGCATGTATATCCGTATCCGAATTCTACTCCTGGGGATTTGAACTTACATCAGGCAGAAATAACAGAATGACCACACAGGCAATAATGGGTTAATAAATAATATACGAGTGAGAGTTACAATGACTGAAAAGAACTGGGACATCCATCACAATTTGACACTCATAATTACTATTAAAATATTTACTCTCTGCGTAGTACTTACGTACTCGCATGTATATCCGTATCCGAATTCTACTCCTGGGGATTTGAACTTATACATCAGGCAGAAATAACAGAATGACCACACAGGCAATAATGGGTTAATAAATAATATACGAGTGAGAGTTACAATGACTGAAAAGAACTGGGACATCCATCACAATTTGACACTCATAATTCTCTCTCTCTC